>NC_140637.1:33981943-33984443 GCF_057382275.1 Copadichromis virginalis
GGGCATTGAGTCATAGGCCTTCTTGTAATCAATCCAGGCAGTGCACAGGTTGGTCAGTCTGGTCTTGCAGTCTCGGCTGATTGTTCTGTCTACCAGTAGCTGGTGTTTTGCGCCTCTGGCAATGGCGTGTCCAGCGGGGTGGCCTGGGGGGGCACAGGCCACCCCCCCAACCAGACTGGCCACCCCAGGTGCCACCCCAAAGGCAAAACAATAAACTTCAATCAAATATCAAATGTCCGATTATGTTTTCACGGTGAAGCTCAGATATCCGAGTGTAAGTGAATGCAGCATCGGCTTCTGCACTATGTGCATCATGTTAGCAAAGGTAGGAGAGCCAAGCGCAAAAGATGGCACTGCAGGAAACAATTTTTCGGTGAAAGAAAATGAGGACAGAATAAATGTCCTGGTAAGTAATATTAAGTTTGTTGAGTTTAGTAAACTTCGGTGAAATTAGAATACCAAGGAAAAAATAACACTTAAAGAATTATTGCAGCCGTGGAATATTTCAGACAGTATGCTACAGAGGGCAGCTAACATAAGAGTTATGAGTTATAAGATATAATCTAAGTCGTAACATTGCTGTATGGAGCTGCAGATTTGGTTGCAGGTTAACATAGCTGGACTGGCCATCGGGCATACCGGGCATATCCCCAGTGACTTATTTATTTATTTATTTTTAATGGCATGAACAATGAGAGGTGGTGGATTGGCCAGATGCAGGTCGATGTGTAAAAATAACTCAGTTGTTTGGTGGTGGCTATGACGGAGCTTCCACAGAGGCCAGCAGGTGGATGAGGGAAGGGGAGGCAGTAGGAGAGACCCGAGGCAGCCGCCAGTCCGAGTGTCAGGTGAACTGAACTTCAGGTCAGAAGTTATGACCTGCAGTCTATCTGGGTCAGATATAAACCAAGTTTAGGTGGAGTTTATTTTCATGTTGCTGACTTTTTACTGTCAGTTGCAATAACTCGTACTGCGTTCTAGCCAGCTTGGAGTTTTTATACAGCTGTGTGGGTGCTATGATGTTACTGATAGTGAACTTTATTGTATTCATAAGGTTAGTTAGTAGAGTTGCCAAGGGCTCCTTAAAAAAAATGGAATGGTCCCTCATTCAGAGAAAATATTACACGTTTCGTATTGAGCTGAGAAGAGACGCAGTTTGTCCCGAACTTCAGCTAGCATGAAAAAAAGACACAAAGCTGGATTTATTCTGTCTTTATGCTGCACAGCTGCTTCTTCTCCTCTCATTCTCTCCCCCTCCCTCTCCTGTTGCTACTTCAATCATTAAACTGATCAATGATCAGCTGATCGGCTTTTCTCTCTCATTTATTTATCGCTCACTTTGCGCCAGAAAGAGGAAACCAGCGGATGTTGCGCTAAACAACAGCAGCACGTTTAAGCTTGATCAGCTGTTGTTAGAATTTATTTAATATTAATTTCTAGTATCAGCTGATGTTTGCTGGAGCCACAGCTGTAAAGCTGCTGGTCATGATGTCTGTTTGGTTATGTGGTGAGAGGGAAACATGAAGATGAAACCAGGAGATGTCCTTACTGAATCATCAGAGCTGAGCAGGTGATGGAGAAACAGGTTTACCTTTTAGGTGACATGAATGAGTTGAAGTTATCAACTGTTTCTGAGAGACAAATAACACCAGGATCCTTTTTTATGTAGCTGACAGCTGGTAACTGTGCAGGGGCGGGTCTAGGAAAGTTTTGCCAGGGGGCCAGGTAGGGCATTAACAGGGAAAGGGGGGCACAAAGAAATACTTTTCTTTCTTATTTTCATTTAAAATGTCTCGCTTTTATTAAATAATTATCTGAATCTTACAACCAAAGTTTTTATCTGACGTAAAATGTATAGAAATCATACATATACCAACAAGACTGTACATCACTGTCACAACAGGGTTTGTTTTCAGTCAAAGTCTTTATGGCTTTACTACTTGGTGGGTCGGTCTGTAGTGAAAATGCCCAATTTTTTTGTCCCAGTCCAGCCCTGCAGGTTAATACTGGCAGTGTCACCATGCCAGCTGACTGTATTTTATCATCAGCCAGTGTTGTTCTTTATCAATATTACCAAAGTTTACCATAAGGCAGCATATAAAGTATTTACTTGCTTTCAGGTTTTATTCAAATGTTAGTCTTTTCAGTTGTTTCCCCACTTTTTTCCTGTTTCAAAATCAAACACCAGTTTGTGAGAAGATTATCTTCTTTTTTTTTAACAGGCAGATAAAGTTTTACATTGGAACTGGCTAATTTGTCAATTGTTTGTTACAAATGTTCGTATTTTAATATTCAAAAATGTTTTTGCCCAAAACATATGTGCACTATATGTCAGTAAAAATACTATGCAAATATTGTTGTCCTTGAATGCTGAGTAAACACTGACAAAGCACTGATTGTATCTCTTGTACTTTATCAACGCAGTATCTAAAAACTTTGCACCGTAGTGGTTAAAATCTCATTCTAATAAGAGTTAAAAGCGCATTTGGTTATTAGGTTT
>NC_140637.1:33989443-34094443 GCF_057382275.1 Copadichromis virginalis
AGCTCGGCTTCAGCAGAGCGACTACAGGTGCGACCGCGTCAGCCGCAGGTAAAAACGACACACCTGAGCGTCGAGGAGGAACCCTCACACGTCTCTAACGTGAAACAGAGCAGCTAGCTTCGTTACCAGATCTGGTTTTGGGCAGTCCGGGCGCGTTCTGGATGTAGTCGGGTGTGGCGATGGCGCCGATCTTCTCCCTCACTGTGAACACGAAGTATAACTCGCGTCAGATGATGAGAGCTCACAGATCAACAAGCCTGACAGGAACGAAGCTTCGGAGGAGACTTACAGTCCCTTCACCCACCTTGCTTTTTTAGCTCCGCCTCCAGCTCGCTGTTGTACATCACGCCATCATTGAGCGTTACGAAGCAGTAGAGGCTCTCTCCTTTGACCGGATGAGGTCTGCCCACCACGGCGGCCTCGGCGACGGCCTCGTGCTCCACCAGAGACGACTCCACCTCAGCTGTGCTCAACAAGTGACCTGGAGGGCAGACGGGTCACCGTTACACCAGAAATCACCCTCGGGTGTCAGACACGAAGACGAGCGCATAAAACACGCAGGAACGCGCTGAGACGTAAAAAAGCTCAGAACAGACGAGAAGGTGCAAAATAAAATCTATTAAAAGTTTTTAAAAATGATCATTTAATAAAAGAAACTTAATAAAATCAAATAAGAATTAGTTTTGGATTTTATACACTTACAGATCAGAATCCCTGCGGCTGCGTATGAAACAAGTTTACAGAGCAACAGCTCCCTCTGCTGGTCAGACAGGTGTTTAACAGCTGGGTTTCACAGGCAGTCACTGGGTGGTCGCGTCTTACCTGAGACGTTCAACATGTCGTCTATCCTTCCTGTGACCCAGAAGTACCCGTCCTTGTCTCTACGGCAACCTGCGAGAAAATGAAGGGGCGGGATTAAAAAGTTTAGTGCAGCCGAGACGCCGAGTCGTGTTTTAGATCCACAGCAGCTGTGAAAGCCACACAGACCTGTGGCCACGCCCCTTTAGAAACGCCTGGTTAATAATAAATATTACAGGTTACTTCATAAATGAGAAACTTCTGATGTGCTAAGGTTTCAAACGGTCGCTGCAGAGGCCTCAGTCTGACGCAAATACGAGCGAACACGTGAAAAGTTTGTGTCTCTTTGACGCTTGCAGAGTCGAGTCAAACATGACGCGCTGCTCACCGTCTCCTGTGACGTAGTATCCTGGAAACTTCTTGAAGTAGGTGCTTTCAAACCTCTCGTGGCTTCCGTAAACGGTGCGCATCACGCCGGGCCACGGCTGCTTGAACACCTGTGTGAGAGGGCGGAGACAAACGGCAGGTGTGACGCGCTCGCAGACGCGCATGAAGCACGAAGACAAATAAAGGCTCATTTACTCAAGGCTGACCAGGTATCCTTCGCTGGGCCCCTCCAGCTCCTCCCCAGACTCGTTCAGGATGGCCGGCACCACGCCGAAGAACGGGAGCGTCTGTGGGGACACGCGGGGGAGGGGGGAACCGAAAGCAACGAAATGAAAAAGAAAACATTTTTAAAAAGACGATAAATGGTGAGAAAACCTGATTGACTTGTTTCTGCGTTTAATGTCTTTTTACTTCACTTCTATCACCAGCTTTCCTCGCTTCCCTTTTTCCTTCATGAATTTATCTTTAAATGTTTTTGTTTTCAGATTTACAGGTTTCCTTTGTCTTGTTTGTGGTGACAGAAGCATAAAGGCGGGTCTCACCTGGACCCAAACGCATCGTCAGCACTTTCTTAGATGTAAAGTTTTGAACCTTTTAAACCCAAAGTCTGCCAGAGCTCCTCTTCATGCCCATAGTAACTACACAAGCTGTGGAATAAACTACAAACAATAGAAAATCATTTGTGATTCTGTTTTTGTTTGTTTTCAAACACATTTCAGAGGTTTATCCCTCAAAACTGTAAATGCAAAAAAAAATTGCAAATATCCAAGCACGGGAAATTTTTGAGCATCTTCATAGTTTCATTTTTGAGATGCAATAATTTTTATAAACTGCAGGAAAAACAAAATAAATATCATTGTGCACAGTTTTCAAAGAAAACAGCATAAACCTGTTTTCTTTCGAGCCTCTCAGGAACCACACAGGAGTCAAACGTGACGTTCAAACACAGCAGGAAACCTCTGAAAGGCCCTGCAGGGAAAAAACTACGTTTCCACCAAAAATGACGTCACAGATCAGCAACGCTCGTGTCTGGATTATGATGATTTTGTTGTTGTCAGTGCTTTTACAGCATTTTTGCAAGAAGCCGTTTGTGGAAGGAAACTGTGAGCGGAGACTAGATATAAGCAAGTACGACTCGTCCAGTTTCACATGCAAAGAAAATGATTGTGCTAGCCTACGTGGGTGTAATTCTACTGGAATTTAAAAACAGTTGTGCACAGCTGCAAAGGGCTTAAAAGGGTTAAAAGCCTCGATCACTGTTTTATCTTATTGTCTTCATTTAACCTTTTAACGTTTCTCCCAAACACACGTTTGAACCTAAACGTCATGTTCAGCCTTACTCACAGCAGATCCAGGCTTCATGGGCGTGGCCGCGGGCAGAGGAGTCAGGACATGTCCTCCCTGAAAACAGAAAGCAACTTTAATCTCAGGCAGCCGCCCAGCAGGGGGCAGCACAGCCCACAGTCTGAGGTAAAAGCTCAGCAGAGAAACAGCAGGTGCACAAAGAAGCAGAAAGGCAGGTTGGAAATGGAGACCGATCTGTTCTACATAAAGACGTTTGGAAGCGGCGGTGCTGAAGCTGCAGGAAACCATCACTCACCGTTTCCGTCTGCCAGAAGGTGTCGACTATCGGGCACCTCTTCTCGCCGACCACGTTGTAGTACCACTGCCAGGCCTCGGGGTTGATGGGCTCTCCGACCGTCCCCAGAACCTTCAGAGAGCTTCGCTTGTACCTGCACACAAAGGCACAGGTGAGTTACCCCGCAGGCTCCTCGTGGAGGGAGGAGGGGCCTCGGCTCACCTCTGCACCGGCTCGTTTCCAAACTTCATCAGCAGCCTGATGGCGGTGGGAGCCGTGTAGAACTTGGTGACGTTATATTTGTCCACGATCTCCCACATACGGCTCACGTCGGGGTAGGTGGGCAGACCCTCGAACTGACGCACACAAAAGATTCATGTACAAAAATAACTGCAGGAAGTTTGGAGGAAGTTCCAGCCTCTGATCATCAGACAGCTTTGGACTCATCTATCCGGGTTAAACCGTCGCAGACACATCAGTGTTACATCACACGTCAGCCCACACCTGTAAACAGGAAGTCTGAGCGCGCTCGCACACTCACCAGGACGCTGGTGGCCCCGTTGGCCAGCGGGCCGTAAGTGATGTAAGAGTGCCCGGTGATCCACCCGATGTCCGCCGTGCACCAGTACACGTCGTCGGGCTGGTGGTCGAACACCACTTTGAAGGTGGTGGCGGTGTAGAGCATGTAGCCGCTGACGGTGTGGAGAACTCCCTGCAGGCGAGACGACAGGAGCGAGGAGCATGTGAGCAGGCTCAACGTGATCAAAACAGGAAGTCATCAAATGACCCCACAGTTATTCCACTTCCTGTTACTCCAAATATGAGCTGCAGTGTTGGTACCACCCGTTTCCAGCAGATCTTAGTAGTTAAATGTGTGGAAGAAGCAGCTGGTGGAGGTGACGCTCGATGAAAGTTAGGGACAAATGCAATCGCATCTGTTATGTAAATTTGTAATTTATTTTATTTTTGGAAAGTGATTGGTTTATTAGCTTATGGACCCTCCCATTAATCAAGGGCTTGCGAGCACCCTGGAGGCGTGTGGTAAAGATGTTTGTTTGTCAGATGATTTGGCAAACAATGATTTTTTGACCACTTTTTGAACTTGTTAAAGCAGATTAACTTTCGTTTCATTTTAAGCTGTAAGAAGTTATTTGGTTGATTTCTGTTCATAATTTTCCACGAAATAAACATCATTTAGTTTTAAACGATGAAGTCAGAAGTTCTAAAACAAACCTGTCACCACCCACGTTTGGAAAATAAAGGCCGTGACAGTTATAACATTCATGTCTCACTCTCCGGCTCACAGACACCCTGAACGAGTTACTGAAGCTCCGCCTGCTGCGGTGAGCAGGTGATGATGAAGGTGGGCTTTCCTCAGACACAGAGTATCTGAGCAGGACGCCTCATTAAGTGAGACGCAGGTGACCCACAGGTGTGTTTCCTCACCTTTGGCTTGCCGGTCGAGCCGCTGGTGTAGAGGATGAAGAGTGGGTCTTCAGAGTCGCACCACTCTGGTTCACACTCGTCTGAGACGCCACGCAGCAGAGCGTGCCAACACAGGTCCACCTCGGGGTTCCACGGCACCTGAACACGCGCATGCACGCGCGCGCACACACACACACACACACACACACACACACACACACACGTGAAACTGCCAAAGTCGTGCCTGAAACCCGGTCGATCGGCCTGTAAACATTCAGACCTGTAAAATCTAAGACACCAAACAGTTAGTCTGACACTCACACCTTCAAACTACTGAAGACAGTGAAGAAGAAGCAGCAGCTGTGAATCTGAGAGAACAGAGCCACAGAGAGTTAGAGAGGCCACGCCCACTGGTTTCCTGCGTGTCCATCAGACCCCGGGCGACGCCAGCGTTTTTAAAAACCACACAAAGGAACCTGAAGCCGAGATATTAAAATATGTCCAACGATGAATTTAATGTCAGCGGCACGTTTCAGACGAATCATCTGGGAGATTATCCGATAACTAACGAGGATCCGGAATAAAACGCTCCTCCCACGGAGGAGCAAAGGCTGCAGCTGTCTGGGGCAGGGGCGCGCTCCACCCGGGCACACGCGGCGGTTCAAACTACAGGGTCTCCATCTGGGAATGCCGAAGAAGAAAGCCGTGAACACCGAGCGGGTGGATTTTACATACGTACCAATGTTTGATTCTCAAAGTTACATTTACAAAATAAATAAATATAAATTTTATTGTGTACGTTTCGTAAACTCAGTAAAAACCCAGCTCACTGACAGCACACCTGACGGAGCCAACACCACCTTCAGGTGACGTCTTCTATTCCAGCACCAAACACTGACCTGTGTTAAAGGTCCAGATGTGACTGCAAAAACATCTGGACTATGTAAATGCTTTAAAGCGGACGTGAAGGACGAGTCGGCAACAATCTCCCATTACTCCCAGTGCGTTGGCTGCGTGGCCGCTTGGCTCCATCTCGTTTGCCTTTTTGAGCCAAAAACAATCCGCTGACGAGCCGCGTTCACACAGGAAATCGACCCGGGTCTGATGTCACAGAGTTGCGGCTCCCACGATGCTCGCGGTCGAACAGGAAGATACAGAGCTGACGGGTGAACGTTGAGTGGGCGGGGCCTCGGGTGGGTTCCAGCTAAAATAAATCTGCTCAGGTTTACATGCAGAGGAAAGAAGAGCAATTACCACCCTGGGACCTGAATCTTACCTGGCTGTCGCACAGGTAAGCTCTGGTGGGCAGGTACGTAGCGTGAAAACACGAGGCCCCGCCCGCATCTTGGTTAGCGAGGAAGAATCAGAGCTCTGTTTGTATCCAGAACTGGACCTGGTGCACCTCAAGGCTCTAGTTTGGGTCCTGCCTTGGTTGCAGTCTACATGTTGCCACTGGCTCCATGTTCTCACGCTACAACCTCTCATTTCAGGTTGCAGAGGACTTGCATCGATCTGCCTTTGAAAGCAGGGACAGACTCACTGCAGCTGTTATGCAGCTGATGTCAAACAGTGGATGGCTTCAGTTTTTAAATGAAACAAAACAGAAGTTGTCATTATTGGTAACTGGACCAGGCCTCTCTTCATCGTCTCCAGCTGCTCCACAATGCAGCTGCTCGTCTGCTGACTGGCACTAAACTGAACCCAGTGTCGGCCTCTCACTGGCTCCCGGTTCCTCACAGGGTCCAAATCTTACTTTTTGTTTTTAAATCACAAACCGGGCGAGCCCCTTCTCACCCGTCTGAGCTCCTGTTGGTTTATGCTCCAGGAAGAACCGTGAGGTCCAGGTCAGAACTAAGCTTAACTACTCCTGGACTGAAGTGTGGTGGTGACAGAGGCTTCTCTGTGGCAGGACCCAGACTCTGCAACAGTCTTCCTCTTAATATTAGACCTGCACAAACACTAACACTTTAAATCATCACTAAAGACACATTTTATGGTCTGGCTTTTCACACACGTTGAACATTTTGGTTTTAACAGCCTTATTTGTTGTTGTTTTTATTGACTTGTTTTCCTATATTTTACTGCATCATTGTTGTGCATCTTATTGACTTTACACTGTTAAGCACTTAGTGCAGCATGAGCTGTTGGTGATGTGCTATACAAATCAACCCGACCGTCACGTGTGTCAAAGTGCGAAACATCTGCACCAGATGTGTGATGACATCAGAGCAGCGATGCGGTTTATAACCCAGCCCACCTGATTACCCTGGGAAACAACAAGGGGCGGAGTCCTCTGACATCTACCTGTGGTTCATGTATGTGTCGGCGACACCACCCATAGCTTACCACCGTCAGGCACTGCTGACTCGAGTCATCAATCGAGCGGTGCGAACAGCTTGGTGGGCTCACCTGAACCGAGTAAAAACCAAAGTCCTCCGTCTGTCACTTCATCGTAGCGAGCGCCTCGTTCAGCGTGCACTCTCACTGAGGGATGGCTGAGTCATCGATTAGTCTTCATCCGTGTCTCCGGATTTTATTTTCCGGACAAACGGAGCTCTGATTCTTCCCGACTGGCAGCGTTTAGAGGAGAGAAGCGTTACAGCAGGTTTATCAGACACCGAGTCGTCTCAGGGCGTGGACAACGCCCACAGGCGAGCGCTCGCCTCCGTCAGGACTCACAGGTGAAAGTGCACAACACGAGGAGTGTTTGCACAACAAAGAGAAAGTGTTAGTGTTAATCCACACTCAGAATTCACTTTTTATTCCAGCGAGTTTCAACAGTTCAGACAAAGATGCGACAGAAAGCAGCAGCACTTCCATCTTTGAAGGTTTCCTCTAAACGCAGCGCTGAATGATGTCATTATTTAATGTTCTCCAAATATTTAAAACTCATTTCAGATCTAAAGAAAATCTGTTTTTATTGGTTTAATCTGAACTGTCAAAAATCAGAGGAACAAACTGCTGCTGCAGGGAAAACAATAAATCAGCAACGAGAGCTTTTAAATCTTATCAGAGCTTTTGAAAGGACGATGCCAAAAATGACTGAAAGCTTCCAAACGCTCAGTGAGACTTGAAGCTTTCGCTCTTATCACGTTTATTGTTTCCGCTCCGCAGCAGATTCTGCAAATTCTTCTCAGAGTGAAACTCCCTCTAAAACAAAGAGTCGAAGCAAAGATGTTATAGAGGGTCAGCTGTGAAAATACCTTTGGTACGGGACGCGTTTTCTTTACTCTGCCCGCCTGTTTTTCCTGCTGGATGGGGGGAAGATGGAGGAGGAGGAGGAAGAGGAAGGAGAAGTAATGAGGGAGAAGGATTATTGAAAAGGAAGAACACAAAGATAAAAATCAGGATCCCCAAAATCAAATCGTGACAGTGATGAAGTTTGAAATTTCAGATTTAACAGAACAAAACAGAAAAAGAAAGAAAAGTCAGCATCCTGCAGTTCCTCTAGTGTCCAGCAGAGGCAGTGAGTCACTCCCACTCACTTCCTGGTTTGGTTTCCCCTTTATAAAATTTTCAGAGCCAATTTATAACCAGGAATTTCCACAAAACTCAAACTCTGAATGACTACAACGGAGGTCCAATCAGACGGCTCAGTGGCTACCTCCATCTGCAACAGGAAACACTGCCTCCATCAGGTCAGAAGTTACAGGCAGACCTGATGGTGGCGGCGCTCGCAGTGACTCAGGTGAGGAAGACAAAACCTTCAGGTGTGTGGTTTACCTGCAGATCGGGGCACGGCCGTTTGGCGGGAGGCGACTGCGAGCCCAGAATCCCCTCCGGTTCTTTGGACAGGTGCTTCAGCATGATACAGCGCCCGACCGGAAACCCTCTGCACAGACAGACAGACACACATGCGTACGCGTCACTGTGACCTCACAAAGGTACGCAGCACCACCTAAACTCAAGGCAGGGGTGAGTAGATCCCACACTCTGCACTGCAATAGGAGCTCCCACCCATCAGTGTGTGCAGGCTCGATCATTCTCATGCAAACAACAAAAAGCACATTCATGCTGGAACAGCGATCACACACGTGAATCTATGGTGAAAAATCTACGTCACACCGAGCAGCAAGGTCTCACAGCACCAATCGGAGCACGAGGACCGGCTCCACACCGCGATGGTGGAAGACAGACTACAGGTGATAGCAGCAGCGATGACGTGCAGATACATAACCAGCCCAACACGGCTCGCTCTGCTGCAAGGAGCCGATAAGGAAAGCACAGGTATCAGCGGCGTGCTGCACGGCGCCGCTTTAACACAGAACGAGAGGGCAGCAACGTTACAGGTCACATGATTCCTGCCTTCATTTGTACTCAGTTCATAACAAAAAAAAAGACTCCTCCCACCTGACTGTCTCAGATTTGCCTAAATGAGAACCTTTATTATGTGTGACATCATCAAACTGAGACAGAGTCGAACAGCTCCAATAACGACGAGCTCTTCCTGCAGCTGCTACAATAAAGTTTAACACGCAGCAGGAAGTCGAGTCTGGAGGATCTGTGACACACTGCGTCACGCCGCTCTGCTGGGACCAACAGCAGCCACGGTTGGAGGGGGTGAAGTCGCTCTGATAGGCTAACACACCTGAGCGTGTACTTGTTTACATATCTTTGTGGGGACCAACAGCCCGTCCCCACAAGCTTGAAGACATTCTTGAGACTCAAAATGTGGCTTTAGCATCAGGGTTACAGTTAGGTCATGGTTAGGCGTTCATGTCAATGACATGTCCTCACTAAGATATGACAACGTGTGTGTGTGTGTGTGTGTGTGTGTGTGTGTGTGTCTCTTACTTGTCTCTGCATTTCTGCAGCGCTTCATCAGCTAAGAGCTTCAGGTTGATCAGCTTATCTCCTCGATAGAAACCATCTACACACAAAAGGAAAGATGATTTATCCTGCTGTCAGACACACACACAGACACACGCACACACACACAGACACACACACACAGACACGCACACACACACAGACACACGCACACGCACAGACACACACAGACACACACACACACACACAGACACAGACACACACACAGACACACACACACGCACACACACAGACACACACACAGACACACACACACGCACACACACAGACACACACAGACGCGCACACACACACACACACACACACAGACACACACACAGACACACACACACAGACACACACACACACACGCACAGACACACACACACACACAGACACAGACACACACACAGACACACACACAGACACACAGACGCACACACACACGCACACACACACACAGACACACACAGACGCGCACACACACACACACACACACACGCACAGACACACACACACACACACACACACAGACAGACAGACACACACACACACACACACACAGACAGACACACACACACACACACACAGACAGACACACACACACGCACACAGACAGACACACACACACGCACACACAGACACACGCACACACAGACACACGCACACACAGACACACGCACACACAGACACACACACACACACACAAACAGACACACACACAGACACACACACACACACACACACACACACAGACACACACACACACACACACACAGACACACACATTCACACACACACACACACACACACAGACACACACACACACACACACACAGACACACACATTCACACACACACACACACACACACACAGACACACACACACACACACACACACAGACACACACATTCACACACACACACACACACACACAGACACACGCACACACACACACACGCACACACACAGACACACGCACACACACAGACACACACACACACACACACAAACAGACACACACACAGACACACACACACACACACACACACACACAGACACACACACACACACACACACAGACACACACATTCACACACACACACACACACACACAGACACACGCACACACAGACACACGCACACACAGACACACGCAGACACACGCACACACAGACACACGCACACACAGACACACGCACACACACAGACACACGCACACACACAGACACACACACACACACACACACAAACAGACACACACACACAGACACACACACACACACACAGACACACACACAGACACACACACACACACAGACACACACACACACACACACACACAGACACACACACACACACTCCATTAGCTGGATTACAACCGTTGCTGGTTTCAGTAATCGGGGTTCAGACTGGGGACTCCTTCAGCTCAATGTCAGTAATAAATCTGCGTTAGTGCAGCAAAGAGCTGAAGTCAGCATCCTCCATTAATCAGTCGAACCTCCTCCGTGTCGGTCCGTCAGCTGATCAGATATGCTCTGCGTGGTTTCTGTACGCTGCTGCGTCACTCGAGCACACGGACCCCGACAGCCGAAGCTGTGACATCAGACTGGTGGAGCTCAGCTTTCACTGCAGCTCCATCAGCGAGTCACTCCCCATGTGCTCCACCTTCAGTCTGATCCTCGTCACTACAGCCAATCGCTCTCCCTTCCAGCAGAGCTGATGGGAAATGCTTTGCTTTACGCAGCAGCACCTGTGATGGTCACAGTTTAACTTTAGCTTTACTGTAAGATCCCAGCTTTAAAAATCCTCAGCGCCTAGTTTAAGGACGGATGCTTCCTCGCGATAACGTGCACACGGATTAACAAAGCATCAACTCTGCAGCTACGCCTGCACCAGTTTACCGAACCTCCACCTGTGCTGGTCACAGTTAACGGCAGCCACAGAGGCACCGGGCCTCATGATCTGCTTACAGGATGAATGAGTGTGTGGCCAATAACGCAGCAGATTAACTGGATTATATCACCACCCTCTAATCCAGCTAATAAGACTGATTATTGGCCCCAACTCAGCACCTCGGCCAGCGCCTCTCTTCACCGCCACGTCCAGCTTGGTGGGTGAAACGCGTGTGCACGCTGCATAAAAGGTGAAAGCGTGAACTCAAAGGTGCGCGTTTGGTATGAGATCATCAGGACGAATAAACGAGCAACATAAACGCTCCACCCTGACGCCGCGAGCGTCCCGGCTCCACCTCTGGGTGAAGACAGAGATCAATAAAGATGGAATGATTGGCGTGAGCAGCTTTTCGTGGGTCTGGATCTCGCTCCCCAGTTAACTCGGCCATTTCACCTTTTTTACAACCCACGAGTAGCTTATTGTCCAACCAAAGGAGGTCAGAGGTCAAGGTGAGACTCAACACTGCTACCACCCCCTGCAGGATTAAGGATATCTTTAATGAGCGGGAACTTGTTGCAGGTGCGTGAGGCTGACCTGCAGTGATGAGCAGGCAGCACTGAGAGTCCACGATCCTCTCACACAGAGACTCTGCAGAGAAACCTGCAAACTGAGAGCAGCAGACCAGCGTTAGCCTCCATCTTTAACTCAAACCACCGTGTTCACGGGCGTCTGCAGCTCACCACGATGGAGTGGACCGCTCCGATGCGTACGCACGCCAACATGGCGACCACCAGTTCGACCACCATGGGCATGTATATGGACACGCGGTCGCCCTTCTTCACGCCTGGAGACAAAAAAGAGAAGCGAGCAGGATTTACGACTCGATCCAAATATCTGAGCACATAAAACCATCGTGAACGAAACCTTTCACTTCATAGAGCGCTGAGAGGGGGCGGTGCCAGCGAGCGGATAACTCACCCTGAGCTTTCAGGACGTTGGCGAACTGACAGACTCTCTGCAGCAGCTCCCTGTAGGTCACCGTCAGCTCGTCGCCGGGGTCGTTGCCCTCCCTGAAATCAGCATTCAACACATGCATTAAAAACAAACAACAAGATGTAAGGTTTCCTCACATCTCGATGCTTTCGTCCTCCGAGAGCCGATGACCTTCAGATCAGGAAACACATCACTAACACGCGACACCGGGCCTGTCACACGAGCCGATGAGCTCGACGGTCACTTTCCTGATTAAAGCCTCTGCTCTTTGTGCTCGCCAACGTCCGTCACATCGATTTCTGTGCTTGTGACCAAAATCTGTGTTTCTGGTTTGTGTTGCACTGTTTTAAGCTCAGAGATCAGTGACTGCGTACACACAACTTCCACACAAACATAGGGCGTAATTGTTAGGCCACAAAGCTGAGAGGAAGTTACAGTGAGCGTCGGCGGGAGGCTCCATGATGCACAGGAGTCGTTCAGGATCAAATCAAACCCTGAGCAGTCTCTCCTCTAGCTAATGTTAGCCAATGCTAGCTCGGCTAAGCTGGCTGCTGGTTTCACATCATTTTAAATCAGCCAAAGTTAAAAACCGTCACTGGATTCACGCAGCGCGGCGCCAAAGAGCAGCAGAGGCGTGATACTCAGAACAGTCAGGCTGATAACGGCACTGCTGGTACTACGTGACAGAAATCTGCACTTTGATTCAGTTTTCCACTGAACGGTCCCAGAGGTTAAAGTAACTGAGGGCCATCAACGACTTCATCAGGCCTCTGTGCAGGAAAACACTGATGTTCATGCTCTCTCAGAACAGGAGGTCACGTCCATCCAGCAGCACACTCGTGTAATAAGGTCAGCCTCCATGTAACGACCAACCAGAGCAGAAATTTGGGCAATTTCTCATATTTATAGATCCTGAAGGAGCCACACTGTGTTTGGGTGAAACTAATGATTGAATGACCTTTTACCCCAGACTGGACAAACAGGTTTTGGTGTTCCTTTAAGAACAACAACTCACAAACCAACCAGAGCAGAAACTCCAAGTCTTGGCACAGACTTGGTCTTGAGCAATCTTCACATTGTTGAAGTTGCCTCATGAAAACTTTCTGCTTTTTCACAACACGGCGTCATTCTGGCCGTTTCGGGAACTTGCAACAGCGACACTCGAGGGCACATCCTCCCTCCCTCTCCTGCACACGCGTGCAGTTTGCAGGGATGAGATGAAGCCTTTACAGCAGACAGAGGCGGACGAGCTGCGACAGCTCTGCCTCTGCAGATGATTGAAGCCCGGGCAGCTCGCCGGGCAGCTCGCCGGGCAGCTCGCCGGGCAGCTCGCCGGGCAGCTCGCCGGGCAGCTCGCCGGGCAGCTCGCCGGGCAGCTCGCCGGGCAGCTCGCCGGGCAGCTCGCCTCGCAGTGTTGCAGGCTGCAGACAGAATAATGTGGCTCAGATCCCACGTGGACAAACTCGACTACAAACAGCACCGAAAAACTGCAACTACAACCTCACACGCCTGCAGATTCACACACAGGCGCCCCCCTCACCCTCCTGTTAGATACACCGACATCGCCTCATTTACACACCTGCTGTCCACGCTGCCTGGACGCCGGTGAATCATCTCTCAGCTAGTTGAGTTCACCAACTCCAAACTGGAACCAGCCCAGAACGTGACTCTGTTCAGTGTAGTGCAGCTGCTCATTACACCTGAAACTGTTTGACTGCTGTTCGGAGCGCAGATGAAATTTGGCACAAACCAGGATTGAGGTTTATTTTTAAAAATTCATACATCTAAAAATAAGTTGCATACATTTCAGATCAAAGGCTGATTTTACAGTGAGCTGTGAAAACTTGTCAGTTTTACTTTCATAGTGTTGAACTTACAAACTTGCTAAAGAAAGAAAACGTTTCTTTCACAACAGGAAACTAACACCAAACACATTTCAGCTGCTTTCTAGAGCTTCGTGTTTGCCGTAAGAATGACGTTACGCTCGGCGGGGAAAAGCTGCATAAATTTGACACGTTTCAGGTGTAAAGTGCTTCTTCTGGCTCTCGCTCGTTTGTCGTCCAGTACGGACTGGTATCAGCTGCACAACCAGAACCTCAGCAGCAGCTGGGATCCCAATCTGCCTCTGTCTGCAGCAGCGAGGGGCGTTTCAACACTGCTGTGTGCACGTGCACGAGCGTGCACGAGCGTGCATGAGCGTGTGATGGTGGGAGGGCCGCTCACATATCTGAGCGGTCTCTGTGACCCGCCTGCTGCTCTCAGCTGATTGGGACTCACAGCATGCAGCTGTGCTGAGGTCCCGACCTGTGCAGGCACTTCCAGGCTGATATCCGAGCTGCCGGGTCCGCGTGCCCGCCGTCGGGCTCACGCCCCTCTGGCGTGACTGATTGTGTGGAGGTGCTGGGCCATTTATAGCACCACCACATTAACACTTTCAGAGCTGCACACGTGTCTGTTTGTGCATTTTACAGGAGTCTCAGCAAGCAGTTACAGCACGACCAGAAAACACCTCTGACATCATTTGTTTTAAATTTGAGCCAGATCGTTAAACGGGACTGCGCACGTTCTCGAGCAGCAGCAGCTAATCTGGTGTTAACTTCTTCAGTGTTTAACAAGCTAACCCACACACTCTGGAAGCAAACACTCCAACAAAAGGTCACGGCGCTTCTTAGCCCAGTCATCACAGCAGCCTGTGTTAGAGGAACACACACACGCACCTATAAATACACAACAGTGTTGGATTTATTTTCAACACTTGGCTCAAACGTCACTGAGACTCCAGGAGCTGTGAGGAGGTTTTTCACTGTCTCACAAAGATCAGACTCAGTCGCTCTGGGTCCTCTCCCCACTCAGAGGGGACCTGCTCAGGGTCTCACGCTCTGAGGAAAGAAGGTCAATACAGGAAAAGGCCAAAAACCCTTAAAATCAGCGGAGCTTCGACTCCATAACCAGCACTGAAACGACCCTGATAAAAACATTAAAATATATTATATTAGCTCCGCCTTGTTAAAGCAAGCTTCCTTCTAGTTGGCTGCCCCACACAAACAGGTGGGTGGAGCCTCTGACATCAACCTTCTCTCACCCCAACCAATCACAGCAGATGGCCCCGCCCCTCCCTGAGCCTGACCCGGAGGTTTCTTCCTGTTAAAAGGGAGTTTTTCCTCCCCACTGTCACCAAAGTGCTCATAGGGGTCATATGATTGTTGGGTTTTCTCGGTATCACCTTGAGGCGACTGTTGTTGGATAAATAAAACTAAATTGAATGAAACTGTGAAGTCAAACCTGGAGTTTTAAAAACATGACATGTTAGACTCGCTTCTCTCTGCTTTGTTATTAATGCCTGAGCATTTTCAGTTTAAATCCTCTAAAACAAACTGAGGTCAGTGATTTATGTGACAGGTTTAATGCTTCCTGCAGGGATTTCTCTCTGCTGCAGGCAGCCCACAGGTAATTCAGCTCTGACACGGGAACAGAGATGTCGAGTCTTAAAGGTGATCAGCTGCACTCGTGTGGAAACATTTTATTACTTCGAGCATTAATCAATAACCAGATTAATCTGCTGGATGACGCTCAGCAAACTTTGGACTGAACCTTCTGGATGCTTTCCAGAGATTGGTGGATAAAAGCCCTCCAGGCCTCTCCAGTGACCTGCTGCTGCTTTCAGAAGCTCTGCTCGCAGCATCCACTCCTCTGTGACCACAGGACAGTGACGCAACGATGAAAGGAAGCCTGAGAGGGCAGAGCTGGCTTATCTAAAATGCCATTTATGTTCAAGTCTCTCAGACTTAAATCATTTTTATTCTGACGTGAAAATGAAACATTTTCTTCCTCCTCAGGCTGTGAGCTTCAGTGACATCACTCGTTTCAGATTCATGGTTGATAAACCCAACCACACAATCTGTTTGAGAGACGGAGACAAAGGAGAGGACGGCGGTGTACCATGTGCCCGTGCTCGGTCCCGCTACTGTTAGTGTTGTATCAGCCCCAAGAACGAACGGCTGGCTTGGACATGACAGCCAAAGTTCAAAGGTCGTGAGAACAAGATGCAGCTACTCAGAGGCCAAAAGCATTTTTAATTTTTTATATATTTGAGCCTGTTGTTTATATTTTTCCAGAATCTCGTATTTTCTTTTTTTCTTTTAAAATATGAGCTTTTACATATTATTTCTATGTAAGTGTTATTTTATTCGTCGAGTTCCTGCATTATCATCATTTTTAACTCATTGCTCTGATTAAGCTATTCCACTTGCATTTAATGTTTTGGCGTCTGTAACACAAACATCTGGGATAAGGTCGCTCCTCATTGGTCGAAGCGCCTGTGTGCTGGCTCACTGTAGCAACCAAACAGCAGTCACACCTTTGCTTTGTGCCAGTGCAGGTAAGACTGATGGAGAAACTCGCGTCTGTTTGACTTTATTCACACCTGAGATTCACGATGTCGCCCCCACCCATGAACCAGCCCCCGTCTGCCGGAGTCAGGGACTGGAGTCGTGCCTCTCTGTCCTCAGGGCGGACGAGCAGACTCAGCTGAGACGCCGAGTGAGTTCAGAGGGAGAGTCCTGCTGGCCCGACAACCGTCATGAGATGAAACTGGTTTTTGTTCTCCAGCTGTTTACAGGACCCAGTGATAAGAACACAGCTAACAGTGCTAATTTTATTTTAGTTATTTATTGGGGGGGGGGGGTCTCTTGATCAGAGTACACACACACACACACACACACACACACGCCTGCATAACCGTGCGCTCATAGATCTGCTGAAATCACAGACACACACTGACCAGAAGAAGGCGACTTTATCGGCGAGCTTCTTCTCGTGGACGTTGCGGTCGAGCAGGTTGTAGCAGATGTTGGTGGACGCTCCCTCCATGCACTTGATGTAGATTTCTCCTTTGGTCACATCAAAGTTGTAGTCGAGGAACTGACCCGTGTGCTTGGTCTTCCAGAAGAAGTCCTTAGCAACGTCGCCCCAGAACTCTGCGGGACAGGAAGAGCGATCAGAGGGAGACGCATCAGTTTGCACATGAACTGTACGACTATTACAACAACAACAACAACAAACAGTAAATAAACATGGGGTTGCGGTTCCTTCAGTTACACACCCCGACGCATCTTCCATCACCACGGGCATCACTCCGTCTGTGACATCATCGTTAGCGTGGAAATACCAATGTACCCTTACACTGTATTATTACTGCAGTAACATCCTGGTACCATTTATTATTCTCTTTGTTGTATCACATAATTGCGTGGTTACATTATAACCGCCGTGTTACAGTATTTTACGCCCTGTTGTTCTTCCTGAGGACAGTTTATGTTCCAAGTACAGAGTTTATGCTCGTTACAAATACAGTTCATATTAAATATGTCTGCCCTCCTGACGCACTGCTCTGATGTGTTTACAGTTTGTTTTTAACACTAACACACACACACACACACACACACACACACACACACCTGAAAAGGTGTCGCTTACAGCAGAGCCTATAAACAGCCGGCTTTAATCACTGTTAATAATCAACCAGCTCAGGTTAAACTGTTTAACAGCTGCTGCTGCAGCCAGACGCCGCTTTGCAACGTTTTCCTCTAAAAACTGTCATCTGTGCATGAAGCCTGCAGCACAGACCGGCTGATATCATGCTTTACACACCTCCCTCCAGGAAACCACCTGAGCAGGTAAAACTACTTCCTTACTGCCACCAAACTAAAATAATCTCAAAGTTCATGTCTATGGGTTACACTAAACTACACTTATTACAAACAGAACAGCAAAACTTTCTTTCAAGTCATAAAGAGAAGTTTCATGTTATTTTTGCCCAAGCGGTCATTTAGCTTCTGAAACAGAACAAAGATGACATGAGTCTTTGCATGGTTTTATGTGACACTCTGCTACATGTTTAATTTTATAGATGCTGAATCTTTTCAGCTTCTTCGGCCTATTGGTATCAAAGTTGTTTCCCATTACAATAAATGGATTACATAAATGCTTGGATCATTCATTGTCACCCTCACTAAACTTTGATGGCTTTAACAGCAGCCTGCGTAGCCACGATGCCAACACGCCGTTGTGTTTCCAGAGGTGACCACATGTGGATGAGAGGGTGGAGTCAAAGGTATCACCAAATGCTGTGCGGTCACCAAGCTGCATCCTTGGACCGTATTAGTGCATCAACCCGGAGCACCGCCTTCTCAGATGATTAGTGCAGTGACCTCACAGCAGACATTACTGGTCACATGATGTCATCACAAAGCTCCAAAAGGCTCCAACAGCACAAACACGATCCAGAGGTCCAGTTCTGGGACTCTATGGGTACCGACTCAGTGCTGGCGCCTCCGCTGGTCACTAGAGGAACTGCAGCTTTCACACCCAAAATCTTGTGTTTCTTTTTGTATTTAATCCATTTCATCTTTTTGGATTTGTGGTTTTCAGCTAACTGGTAAGACTAAATTGGTCTCCATGGTCTCTGGCTATGATGTCACTGCACCTGCCTGATCGCTTGAATCCAAACCAAAGAGCGGAAAATGTCACAGATCAAAGGAGAGCACAGAGGGCACGCGCAGGGAGCGGTGCATCTGTACATGAAGACAGGTCTACACTCCACCCCCGTGCGCGTGCATTCCGGGACTATCTGCACCTGCCCATTCACACTTTATAAGTTTAGCTGACTGTACGATGACGTTTCTGCACTTCTGCTTTAACCCTGACCCATCACCTGTGTCACCTGGGGTCGCAGGTGTCGTCTTTGCTACCTGAGCTACCGTTTTGAGGAGACTCACCGTCCGGGTTGTCCACGGACTTCATGTAGAGCTCTCTGTACTTGTCGAAACTCGGGACGTGAGCCTCCTTCAGCTCCTCGGAGCCGTGGAACACGTTCTCCTGCGGGGGTTTCTCAGGGATCATGTCTGAAACTCGAGCCGTGAGCTCAGCTTCCAGAAGAAACAACGGGTCTAGCGGGCAGGTGTCCTTCAGCTGCAATTAATGAATGGTGGCTACGAGGCTAGCAGGGTGCCAGCTAACGGCTAGCAGCAAAGTTCATTTAGACTTCCTTGTTCTGCAGGAGCTTTTTTGTTGAGCTTCCGCTCAGACTTTGTGTGCAGAAGCCGAGCTTGGACCGTAAACTCGCAGGTGCGTCTGTAAACCGGATCCCAGGTGAGTGTGGGTGTAGCTCCCGTGGACTCTGTCCGCTCCTCTCGAGGAAAGTCCTGCAGATCGGACACGGAGCAGCTAACAGGCTAACGCGCTGAGCTAACAGCCTTCAGGAGAAAGAGAATTCACACGCGTGCGCAGAAGATTCCTCCCGCTTCAGCGTGTAAAGTGTGTTCTGGATAAATGTGGGCAGCAGTTGGACCTCTGGCCGAGCAGAGCCTGTGTGGACTCTCCGAAGGAGCCGCTGAGAGGGTTTCGTCTCTGAGCTGACAGGTCGCAGCTCCTTCTTTTTCTTCTTCTGCTCCAGGAAAGCGTGTGGCGCTGAGCGCTGTTTGGCTCCAGGGGCAGCCAATCAGAGATCACCGCTGATTCGCGGACTCACGGAACTGTAAGAATTTACAGTACTAACAATAATAAACAGGGCTGGTGCTGCATTCAAGTGCTTCTCACACAGGGTTTAAGATAGTAAAAGTTTTGTTTATTCAATTTTGGCTCAGTCTCGGTACTGTGCAAAAGTCTTGAACTTACATTGTGCTGGGAAAATGAGAAATAGGTAAAGCGATGAATGGAAATCCAGTTTAGAAGCCAAAAACAGAATTTATGTGATTCTAATGACCGTCAAGTCGGACAGATGGTGTTGCACGGTGAATCCAACTCTTATAGAACTTTTTTGTGTTCAATCCATGCGTTTTAAGTTTACCTGTGACAGAGCTTCATCCTTAGAATTACTCAAATATATTTTGCAATTCCAGAAGCGGAAGTGAATGGAAGGGTGGTGTTTTGAGGCTAGTTTCATTTTTCCTTAGATTATTGATAACGGTCCAATGCTGCACCCTTGTGGGCACAGCTGTGTATTACAGCAGTCCCTCATATCATATTTTTATCTATTTATTTTTTAAGTATTTGAGTCAATCCGGCAGCATTTCTCTGAGACAGGAGAGCGGTCTCAGAAGCTCATGACCCGTTATTGATCCTCGTGAAAGAGAAAAATCTTTAATTATACATTTATCACTCAGTCTCCTCCTAATCAGTTTTTATTCTGTAGGATGAGCGGTGGCTCGACAGAGCTCTGACTGTTTGTCAGCCTGGCTACAGAGCTGAAGAGAAACCTGGGGTTGTTCTTATTTTCTTCAATCAGTGATGAATAGTAAGATGTTCTGGCTTTGCGGAGGGCTTTCTTATAAAGCAGCAAACTATTTCTCCAGGCTAAATGATGATCCTCTAAATTTGTGACACGCCATTTCCTCTCCAGATTACGAGTCATCTGCTTTAGGGTACGTGTTTGAGAATTATACCACGGAGTCAGGTACTTCTGATTAGAGACCTTAGTTTTCACAGGAGCTACAGTATCCAGAGTCGTACGTAGTGAGGAGGAGAAATTATTAACAAGATAATCGACCTCTGTTGCAGTAGCGTTCAGATAGCTGCTCTGCTCTGTGTTGGTACAGGGCATTGGAGATGATAACAGTGGGTGGATTATATTCTTAAACTTAGTTACAGCACTTTCAGAAAGACATCTACTGTGATGAAGTCTACTCTCCACCGCTGTGTAATCAATTATTGTAAATGTAAATGTTATCAGGAAATCAGGATATTATACTGTAATCGGCTCACCAGCCACTTTATTAGGTACACCTTGGTAGTACTGGGCTGGACCCCCTTTAATACTTCTTGGCTCAGATTCAACAATATATTCTGGTGACATGACATCATCATGACATCATACAGCTGCAGCACCCATAATGAGAATCTCCTGAACATCCCGAAGCTGCTCTGCTGGACTGAGATCTGTGACTGCGGATGTCGTCCGAGGACAGCGAACTAATCGTCATGGTGAGGAAACCAGTTTGGTCTTAGCTTTGAGATGTCGGAAATCTGGGATTCATAGAGTATTCCTCTGACGCCGTCACAAGCCATCAGCAGCCACCCCTGGGTAGGCTTAAACGATGCTCGGCTGGTCCTGAAACCCCCCAGCAGCAACCTGAACACGGACGTGACGTTCACACCACAGATGCGCTTCACACACCAGTGCATAAACACTACAAAGCTTTCCTCCAGTTAAAACAAGGCCAGCTTCAGGTGGTGGCTGTGGAGACCTTTACAAACACATGTACATTTTTGGCCTTTAAGGATTCAAGATCTTTGTGATTATCAGCGTTAACTGAGAATCGAACCTGAAACATATCTGTAGCTCATCATCATCCACTCACAGACAGCTGCTGACAGAGCAGAAAGAGCCTCGTCGTCTCAGAGCTCACATCAGCAGCTGGAAGCTTAGAGGCACATCTGGGAAGAGCAGAGGAGTGAGCTCAGCTCCTGCTGTGACTCACACCATCGCTGCTTCAGGAGAACATCTGGACCTCCTGCAGATGTTAGACTCAAAACCCAGCAGACCAAAAAAACCCATCATACTCTCAGCTTTGCTGCCTCTCTGAGTGGGAGTGGTTTTTAACAAACACCTGAAGGATTGTTTTCCTGTCATCGCCAAGTTGGAGCGCGATTCTGTGGAAAGGAGGAAAAACAGCCGACTCAGGCGTGGAAATACTGTTTTATTGTCTGTACGAAACTTTATTAAAGAAGTATAACAAACACAGAGAGAAGCCCGGACAGAGAAGACTCGGGTGGCGCTTGGCCCGCGGCGTGCACGCTTATCGGCACAGAGCGTTAAAAGGGGAGAGAGGTCAGAGGTCAGTCAAGCATCATTACCTTTAAAGCGAGTATTTCCCTTCGCTCAGACACGTTCTGTACCAGTCAGACATGAAACACCACCACAGTCCTTCTAACACTTACAGTGACACACTTATCGTTCAAGCAGACCGCAGTCCGCGTTCGGACGTGAAAAAAACTCTCAGCACAAAGACAGAAGCGCCGTTAACCTGGTCACCTGATGTTGGCAGTGCGGAGGAAGTAACGCCCTCAGAGGTTCTCCAAGAACAGAGCAGCTGTGTCCAGGTGAAGATGCTCCGTACCAGCTCTGGATCGGCTACTGGGACCACAGGGGTGGAAGAATAGAACCATTACCTCTTTTCTACCAACTCTGTGCTGCTGAGAGCCCAACATGGCGGAGGGTCAGCGGCTGAAGAAGACGTTTATGCTACTGAAGACAGCGGTAAGTGTGGACGCAGCAATGCCGCCATGCTGTTGCTGTTTTGGTTCAACATCAAATACCTCCGAGCACAGACGAGCATTCTTTAGACCAAACCCAAGCTCACTTCCTGCTCCTCTAATCCCCTCAAAAAAAGATTTAGACAGAAAGTCACAGTTCCACGCCGACGTGTTTTTTTCCTAACAGTTCAGAGCTTCGTGTGAATTTTACTGAAGGTTTTTACTGGTTTGGAGGGGCGGGCCTTAATGGGGTCAGTCTCTAGGGAAGCTCCGCCTCCAGTTCCTCACGCCACCAGCTTTAACGTGACGCCAGCAAAAGTTTCAACAAATTCATTCGGACAAACGTGCCAAAATACAGTTCACGTAAAGTTTAATGTTTAATTGTCTTCACCCCCACCCATCTCCACCACCTCTGCCCGGCCGCCAGGGCTTCTGATCCGCCTGTTTTAACTCCGCCCACTCGTCACTATGACGGAGCTAAACGGCACACGCAAAAATAAAATTAGAAAAAAAGAAACGCAAACAAATAAAAAATTTAAAAAAAAAGTTCTTTGATTTTTTTCAAGAATGCAGAAATGTCTCTTTCCAGAAAGAAACCCAAATCCACACTCGGGTCCCTCCGCCCGTGAGAGAGCTGTAACCGGCGGATGGAGACGGCAGAGGGAAATAGTTCCTGCATAAAACGGATCACGAGTGCCTTTTCTTTTGCGTGGTTCACATTCTTCTGGAAAGAGAGATCCCTGCAGAGCTTTCAAACCTGCTTTTGTGCCTTTATGAACTTTCACATCAGTCGCATTAATCAGAAGCCAGACTACAACTTAAACTAGGAGACTACTTCAGTTTTCCTCCTCGGGTCCGAAAGCAACATGTGCTGCAGCACAGACCAAAAAACTAGCCGGTAACCCCACCCCGAGGCTCCGCCCGCTCTTCCAGAAAATACATTCTGAAAAAGATGGAGAAACGAAAAGATCGGAGACGCTGAAGGCAACAAGCAGGAGAGCGGACCGAGCCTCAGCCGGACACTTTTGGGAGCGTTTGATGGAAGACGGACGCCGAGCGTTTCCCCACAACGACCTCCAGACTGACAGTAAACGCACAAACAGTGCACACACACACACACACACACACACACACACAGTAAAGAAAGATTAAGGCCATCGATGGAACATTTCAGAAACTGGGCTCCAGTCAGACCCACGACAGCGCTGCAGGGACGTGTATGCAGACTCGCAGTGATTCCCACGCGCTTCCTTCAGCACGCTAAGCAATACGCTTAAACCCCGACGCAGGACACGCCGAACTCTAACAGGAAGCGTCCGCAGACAGACCCAATCGGCCGCGAGCCCGAAAGAGCCGGACAGGCTTTTAACCCGCGCGCGCAGATTGAAGACGAGCTGACTGCTGTGCAAACCAAAGAGGGGTTACAGCGAGTGCATCAGAGGGGCGGAGTCAGTGACAGCACAGCCTGAGGGTGGAGGTACCCCCACCCTCTGCCCCCAGCTGCTCAGTCGGGTTTCGGCTGGAGCGCACAGCATTTGGGTTTTCCGTGATGTGTAAGGGCCGCTGCAGGAAACAGACAAAACAATCTGGTTTGGTTCTTTTTTACTAAACATTGTCGTGTTGATCAGAAGGCTGCCAAACGCAAACACGTCCTGCAGTTTGTTAGGAAGCCTGACATGTCCGATGTGCTACCAGGAACATTTTCAGTGTGAGGGAAAAATCTCTGCGCTGACGTGGCTGCGATCAGAAAGGTGAACAACACGTGCCAAACACAAAAACACAACCAGTGGAGAGAGGTGGGAGGCGTGAAGAACAGGAGCATCAATTTACAAAAGCTCAGCACAAATAAAGATGGTGGAAGAAGGCCAGCAGACGAGCCGGCGGCGCCGCGTCCCAGACTAAACCTGCACAAACCCTCAGCGGGTTCGCTCGGAATGTGTCGGGATTAGTTTGGGAAGTCGGCCGGGTCTGCGGAGGAGGATCTCCACGTTTCATTTCAAACACACACAGACAGACACACACACACACAGAGAACATCATCACCGTGTTTTCAAATCAAAGTTCGTTACAAACACCAGATATGTTTGTTGGCACCATCCGGTTTTGGGAAAGATGGAGTAACAGGGGGAGGCGGGGCCGAGGCTTCGCGGTAAAGGATGTTTGTCGAAGGTGAGACGAAGGAGAAGTCCAGCAGGTACTTTTGGGGGAGGGGGGGGGGGGGGGGAGGGGGAGGGGGGGTCAAGCTGAGACCGGGTTCGGCGCTGGATATAAAAACCAAAGGCTCGGCTTGATCGGGGTGTGGAGGCGGGTTGGTGGGCGAGGACGTCTACGAGAAACGTTGCTGCAGTCTTGAATATTAAAACTCCTCCTGATCCTCAGCGTCCGGTATGACGAAGCCCTCCTGGAGACAAACGCAGACGGGACACAGTTTTAGGCTCAGCACGAAATGTCACTTCCTGTTTGCACTACAAACCAATCATGTGCCGTGCTGCATTATATCAAATGAAAGTGTGTGTGTGTCCAGTGAAGAAGCACTTTTTAAATGTGTTTACAGTCAAAGTGCCGACGTGTGTTTAGGATCCTTCCCGAGGAGCTTTTGGAAGTTTTGGCATCGCCTGCGGCCGAGAGCCACAAACCACACCAACGAGTTCAAGAGCGCATTTAAAAAAACAACATTAATCTGCATAAACACAATAATGATACATGTGTGTAAATGAAGCAGCAGCGTGGGAGGCTGGCACAGTGAGCTGCATGCCTCTGCAAGAATCCACAGCAGCTGTTCACACTGCAACAAATGGCACTTCCTGTGAGGAACACGGAGCGCATTTCAGCCAATCAGGTGTGAGGGATGTCTGGTGTGTCATATCTGAGCTGCAGAGTAAAAATGGATCCTCCGGTTCTGTAATTTAGCCACGTGATTCATGAATTATTGAAAGCTAATCACTCACGTCTGTGGCGTAGAGGATGTCGACGATCCTCTGCAGCGTCGGGTCGCCCTCGCCTTCCTTCTCCTGGCAGATCAGCTCGATGTTCCTCAGCTTTCCAAAATAAAAGTCTCTCTCCTTCTCCATGTCCTGGATGGTGGATTTCAGCATCTCCATCTGTGGACGAAGATAAAGACACCTGATCAGCACTCCTCGCCTCGCCGTCGTCCTTACAGAGGCGACAGTCTGCCCTCTGACCTCATTGATGAGCTCAGCCACCTCCTCGTCGTTTCCTCCCGTCCCCGCCTTCTTCGCACTGACCGGAGCCACCTTGGGCGCCACCTTAGCCACGGGGGGCCTCTGAGGAGCTGAGGAGAAATTAGAAGGTCAGCGACACGATCAAAACTTCAGCACTTCTAAACCCGTCTGTAACCGTCACCCATCTGAAATCTGACCAATCAGACGAGTCGGCTCTTACCTTGATTGAGGGCCTTTTTGGGTGGTTTGTTGAGGGCTGACGTGGCGGGGTTGGGCGTGGGCATGGCGTCCTGCCCCTGTCTCGCCTCCACGGGGTCGTACTCCTTTCCGTCGTAGTTGGCGTCGAAGAACTTCTTGAACCACTGTACGAACTCGAAGTTATCCTGGAACTTCCCCTTCACCAGTTTGTCCACCGGAATGATCTGGAAGAGACGGAGAAATGGCGCCAGGCTGTTAGCGGCGCTCTGACTGCAGGGTTTACATAAAAACTCAAGTTTCATCACTTTTGTCTCTTTGACATTTAAAGTTCGACGGACATCATGTTAGTCCCACCCTGGACCGACACAGAGTCCCGTTAAACCGTCTACAGCAGCGGAGTCCAACTCCAGGCCTCGGGCGCCGGTGTCCTGCTGGTTTTAGATCTCACCCTGGGTCAGCACACCTGAATCAGATGATTAGTTCACGACCAGACCTCTGGTGGACATTATTTAGCCATTTACATCAGCTGATAACGCCGCCCTCGAGTCCCCCCACCTGACATGTTCATTCTTTCCGTTTTGTCATTTGCTAGAATGAAATTAACCGTTCAGAACAATCAGACCTCAGGTTTGTTTCTGCACCAGCTCACCACCACCTCTCGTTCCAAACAAGCGCCTCGTCACGAAGAGTCACGAATTCAACGTTCTCGTCTCCGCCCGTCGAGCTGCAGCAGGATCGTCTCTGCAGCTCTTTGGACTGCACACGTCTGAAGCGCACAGAGTTAAAAACCTTCTGGAAGGAGCTCAGAGATCATCCCGAAAGAAACACGTTTGGATCCAGAGGACAAACTGAGCCGACATTAATGAAGCTCAGTTTGCTAGAAAGACCAGAGAACAGGAAGCACCAGAAACAAAGAAACTTCCACTAATGCGAATAAAAGAGACAAAGTCAAACAGAGACTTTCAAAGGTTTGAGGAGCTTTTTTCAACCCTCAAAGATGTGCAGCGAGCCGAGCACAAAGCGAGTCCGGTCTGATTCACACACTGCTGTAAGAACAGGTGTTTGGTTACAGATCACAGCTGTTGGCGAGGGAGCGCCGCGCTCCTCCGCTGCCTTTATGTTTGCACTGTCTTTAAAGCTTTTAAATAGCGTTAGTAAAAAGAAATACAAAGCAAATGTGCACGTTCAAAGCTCGCTGGGACATTTCCTGAGCCGCGCCAACATGTCCACACTCCTCTGCTGCTCTAATGGGACCATCACTTCCTGAACTTCATCCTTTATTCATTCGGACTGAGAGCATAAAGTCATCAGGTAAGCGTTTACTGAGCTCAGAGATCGGGAGGGCGCTCGTTTGCTCTCAGTTCCGAGAAAGTGGGCGTGGCGTCAGTGGTGGCGTCTTTGCAGAACAGCGCTTAGAGGCCGGGGGTCAGCCGGGATCAGCCGCAATTCCTTGCGTTCACGCTGTACGCAGGACTTGTGTCCTCGCTTCAGCTGAACGACTTCACTGTGGCAGGAACAGCGTAGCATGTAATTAGCTGTGGATTTCCCACAGAAACCAAATCCTCGCTAATCCTCAGAGTGATTCACGTCGCTCAGGCCGAACACACCCCTGCTCCAGTTACGCCAATGCTTCCTGCGGCTGCTTCACAACAAAAGACCATCACTAGGAAACCACAGGAAGGTGGTAATCCTTCATGTTTTAATATGACATCAGTTCACAGCAGCAGGCGTCTCTCTTCATGCTGCGAGGTAAAGAACCAGCGACGTGATGTACCGCGAGCAAAACGGCTTCACGACAGAGCGGTGCGGTCTGCATCCGTACGAACACGATTACAGTCGTCAAACAGAAACGTTTAAACACGTTATTATTATTGTCTGCATCTGTGAAACGGATGATCTCAACATCTGAGGATTGTGCGTCGCCGCCAACAGAAACTCATCAATGAGCCTGACTTACTTTGTCGACGCCCATCTTTTTGAAGGCCACCTGCAGAAGCTTGAAGTTGTGGATGTACTCGTGCTCGAGCTTGGCCCCGAACTTCACTTTCTTCAAAGGCACAGAGTTGGGAAACAGCATGTCCATGAACTGGCAGTAAGCAGCACCTGGACACAGGAAACACTTTGACTACAGGCGGAGAGGAAACACCGCGTCAACGGCGGCGTCACACACCACAAGAAATCAAAACTGACAAACTGCACGTTTGATTTTAGAAATAGCTTTAATCGTCTCTTTCCCGTTCGCTGTGTGATGTAACCCACACAGTGATAGAAGTCACATGCTAACGCCTCAGGATACGGAGACGAGAAGAGCGTGAGGCCACAGAAAGGTTAGTGTGACTGAATCTGTTCAACGGTGACCTGAAAGGGTCAGAATAGGGTTTGTAGACTAATCTGATCATCACCTGACGTACGTTTAGGTTTCAAATATGAAGGCGGTCCCTCGGCGAGCTGCAGATTTAAGAGAACGGCACAAAGAGTGCTGAAAGTCCTCGCTTACCTGAGCACAGCATTTCTATCTTGGTGAGGTTCATCTGTAGAGACTCGTTGATCCACACGAGCATGTCATGGCGACTTAAGTTGTCGCTGGTCACTGAGGTCGAGTACACGTTCACAGCCATCGTCGGTCACCTGACCACACAGACACACACACTTACATGGTGGCCATCACACCGACAGCTCGTCGGGTTGTTACTGTCACTTTAAACCTGCTCGATCAGGACCTCGTCAATGAGGATGACCCGATTAGATAAATCCTCTACTCTGTGGAAACACTGGACTACTTTTTGAATTAATCTGCTGAAAAGTAATTGTTTTGGTTTGTCAAATTTCAGAACAAAGGACATGAAATGCAGTTTGATCACAGTAAACTCAGAATTTCTGTTTTTCAGACAAGACAAACAAAAAAAGCACGACTTCCTGTCCTTTTGTGATGGAAACGGGTGAAATGTGGATCTGAACCGACTCTTTGGCGTTTGCTCGTACTTGCAGGCCCGTCTGTGGCTCTGCGTCAGATAACGAGCTGCAACCTTCGGCCAACATTTAATCTGCCGCTGAGGACGAGGCTGCAGGCACACCCAGATACAAACCTCCCAGATGAGCACAATGTAAAACTCAAAGCATTTTATCTACAGGAGCAGTCGCAGTTTTCTGAGTCAGCAGCAAAAATCACAAACTAAACAGACAGCAGTCCCGACGATGCCTGTTTCAGGTATGTCCTCTGCAGCTGGAGGTCAGTGCTACACAATGTACAGATGTGGTCAGCTGTCACATCTTAAAGGCCAAAACATGTGGTTATTGTAGGAGTCATCTGTAAGCAGCCTTCACACCAAGAGATCCTCTCAGGAGAGGAAGCTGAATGCCATCGATGACCAGCAGAAAATCTACAGCAGAGCAAATGCTCCTGGGCAGGTAGTAAACACTGACAGGTCCATCAGCTGATTTCATTTAGTGACATCACTGTGAATGTTGCTACAAAAACTTGTGTGATTCAGCAACAGTGTCATCATGCTTACAGCTGTTTACAGGAAGCTGAGCAGACAGTGGGCGGAGTCACGTATGGTGAGGTACCAACCAGGTCGTGAAGGTTAATAAACGGACATCTTTCCCAGCCAACAACCATCAGTTGTCAGTCTGAAAGTAACAGTGACGCATTTGTTGGGTTTTTTTGTTTTCCTCATCACAAACAAACCATCTTCCAACATTTATTCAAATATTATTCAAATATCATCTCCAGTAAATGCAGATTAGCATATTTCTCAAAGAAGAAAAGTTGGTTTTATCTTTGCTGTTAAATTCAGATTTTCGTTTTCTTTATTCAGAGGACCAAAAATAAAGTTTTAAAGGTGGGCAGTGGCCCCTGTAGCTGACCAGATGAGGCCGGGCTCCTGAGCTGTGAGGAAGTGACCGTTAGCCACACGCTGCTAACATTAGCGGTGATCAGCAACGTCAGGTCCGCGGCTCCAAGCACCGAACGGGTCAGCGTCCGGCTCCCTGGGAAGACACTGGCCGAGCTCCGCTATCTGTGTTAATATTATAAAGCTCGGTCATCGGCTAAACGCGCCCACACCGGCCGGCTGAGTCAGTCACCTCCCGGACCTGCAGGCGGTCCCCCCCCGCCCTGAAGCACCGCCCGGTTAGCTCCCGTTAGCCTCGGCCATTATTGAGTCAAACCTCCTCGGATAAGAGCCGTTAATAGCGGTTTAAACCGTCACCGTACCGGCAGCTGCCAGAGCTGGAGCTCGGCCCCGGGGTGCCCGGTCCGAGGCTCCGGGATCGCACGGTTCTAGCTACATGCTAGAACCGTGAAGCTAACAGAGCGCGCCGCCGTTATCCAGCCGCTCCGGCCGGCTTCAAACCTACCTGCAGCCGGTTTTCTTTCGCGGTTCTCGAACTTGGAGCTTTTACTCTTCTCAGCGGGAAATGTTTCTCATAAAAAAAACAACCTGCGCTCGTTTCGACGTTTGTTCCTCTTCTGCTTTTTTCTTCTCTTCCTCACGTCCACTCTGCCGGCAGCGGAAGAAGCGATGCGATGACGTCAATACGTAAAGGGAAACGCCTAAACGTAAGGACGGCGGACGGAAGCGAGACGTCCGAACAAAATGGTCTATGGTGAGGTCATTATTCATAAAAAGGATTATGTTCAATAAATTCATCATTCACGACAAAAACATCCTCATATTATAGGAGCAGCGGGTCAGGTTTACGTCACTCAGTGACGTATCGACATCCCAATAACCATAGTAACATCATTTTCCTCCTGTAGTGACACAGAAACATGTGCACTCCCACCTCCTGCAGCAGCAGGCCTTCACTCTGCTATCACAGGAAGCTGAATAATGGAAGAACAGCCTAGCTTACATTTACATGGAGATTTTAGGAGCTTAACGCCAAATAAAGACCACAAGAGAGAAGAGATGAACTGATTTTACTGAAAAACGGCCACCACCTGAATCTGTTGGTATTAAAGGGCCCAAAGAACCACAGCACAGTCACCGAAATCTTCATCGTCTCAGTTTAAACTTCAGCAGGTCGTCTTCACCGTGTGTGAGCTGCTGCCACACGATTGGCCGATAAGACATTTGTGTCATGGGCAGTTGAAGAGGCGTACCTAACAAAGTGGCAGGTGAGTGTATTTATTTTTGCCCTGCTCTCACACAGCTGCTAAAATCCACCAGGACTGCACACCAAAGATCCCTCTAATGTTCCTTCTAATGTTTCATGTGTCTGAGCGAGCACACCAACTCCCTGAGCGTCCCTTGGACCACTGTGAGCGACAGCAGACGTGTGCACTGTGGTCACGCCAGCATCCAATCCATGCAAGTTACAGCTTATTAAAATAATCAAATTACAGCATTTACATTTATGTTAGACGACTTTTAATTAACTGCTTTAGCCCACTGACAATGAAAATAAAAAAAAATCTTGTTCATGACCTGTGCAGCATGTTAACACTATTGGAAGTAAAAATAACTTTGACAACAATTTTGAAAACACAACTTTCTTTCTTTCTTTCAATAAAGCTCTGACTTGTATTATGAGTCTGTGGTCTGGGAGAGAGTCTGTAACTCTGTCTGCAAAATACAGTAAATAATGACCAATGTTGGGCAGTTAATTATATAGTTACTTCTTCAAAAAAGTAACTGAGTTATGCAAACAACAAAGTTTTTTGCAGCTGTTTACCTAAAAATGCAGCCAAGGCGTTTTTAAACAAACATTTCAAACTATTTACAGAACAATCAGCTGTTCTGCATCAAATCTGATGCCACACAAATTATTTTTGCCTCATTGTTTTGACACACACAACAAAACTATTGACTACACTACACACTAACTACACAAGATTTGCGCTGAACGTCGCAAATCTCTCACATCTCAAAACACTCCGTCACTCCTAAAACTTCCTCCAGTATCTTAACAACTAAATGCCATGTTTTGATTGGTCGACATGGTACATTTTTCCACCAATAGGAAAGGGCGGGGTGTTTTGTTTTTGTTCACAGGCTTTCCAGCGTTTTCTTCCCGCAGTAAATATAAACAACGACAGTATTCAGGAAGAAAAACAAACATTGCAGATATTTTATCACAACTCTGGTTTTACGTGGCCGATCAACACAATTTAAAAACTGCTATAAAGTCCACACTTTGTCCGTCAGTTGTTCCGTCTGTCCTGCTCACATCTCCAGTGGTTGTACACGTTGTCGTTAACGTGGCTTCACTCCACATCAGCCGCTTTGCTAAAACACCGGCACATAGCCTGTCAACCCTTAGCTGCGTATATACGAATGTGAATCGCATCATTGGCTGGACTAGGTGCAGAGAAGTACACACCCCCATCACCATCAACGGCGCTGCTGTGGAGAGAGTGAGCAGCTTCCGGTTCCTTGGTGTACACCTGGCTGAGGATCTTACGTGGTCAGTACACACAAACAAAACAGTGAAGAAGGCGCAGCAGCGCCTCTTCTTTCTCAGGAGACTGAAAAGATTCGGCATGAGCCCCCGCATCCTCAGGACCTTCTATCACTGTGCCATTGAGAGCATCCTCACTGGATGCATCACCACCTGGTATGGCAACAGCACCGCCTACAACTGCAAAGCTCTCCAGCGAGTAGTGCGGTGCTCTGAACGGATAATTGGAGGTGAGCTTCCCTCCCTCCAAGACATCTACAGGAAGCGCTGCCTGAGGAAAGCGGGGAGGATCATCAAGGACTCCAGTCACCCCAGCCATAAACTGTTCAGACTACTTCCCTCAGGAAGGAGGTTCTGCAGCATCTGGTCCCGTACCAGCAGACTGAGAGACAGCTTCTTCCATCAGGCCATCAGACTGCTGAACACGTCATAGACACCTCAGCTTCACTACTGGAACTTCAACATTATGCACTCCACACTGTATATAAATGCCACTTGTTTTGCACATATTCAACTCTGTATATTTTATATATTTTATTATTATTATTATTATTTTTTTATTTTTTATTTTTTTTTACTATTTAATTTGTAAAAATGTGTATACACACACACACACACACACACACACACACACACACACACACACACACACACGTAGGAAAATATTTAGTATACACATCCAGAAATGCATACACTATTATATATTGTACATATATTTATTAGTTTCAGGTTGGCCATTCTTGTATTTTGCTCGTTTGTGTTGTTGTGTTTGCACATCTCTGTTGCTTGTGGGGCTCGCACACAAGAATTTCACTCGCATGTGCTGTGCCAGTGTGCCTGCACATGTGATGTGACAATAAAAGTGATTTGATTTGATTTGACTATGTGATAAGGTGGCATCGTTCTGATCCCATACAGGAGCAGCCAGTCACTGACTCACACTGCAGAACAGAATTGTTAACATATTTACTTTAATTTCAGTTTAGGTTAGAATTTTTTTTTGTGCACAGAGACCGTGCCATCAGTGCGCAATTGCGCACGCGCGCAGCTTAGAGGGAACATTGCTGCTCACAGGTGTGTCCTTCATTAGTGTAAAAGAGGCGTGGCTACACCTGGAACATCAGACTGTAGCTGTGTCCCAGCGACCGCACACTTCGTAGTACCCGCACTTCACGGGCTACGTGAGGCGAGTACTACGAAGTGTGCGGTCGCTGAATTGGGACACATCTTGTGTCCTCCACTGTGTGTGGCACTCAATGGCTGTGTCCCAATTCAGCGACCGCACGCTTCGAGTACGCATTTTGAGACCTATTACGTCACAGCGACGCGAGGACGGCTGTCCCAATCCGAAGCGTACTCCAAATGCGCCGTCGATTTCCCCAAATATCAAGCGTGGTCCGGTGCACGCTTCGTGGTCCCACAATTCATAGCGTGGCAGTGGGTGTGGATAATTTTGCCGCAAAATACGGCAGAAGGGAGCGGCCAAGAGTGAACTGTCAAAGTACTGAATATGACGTCACTTATTTATGTGCGAATGTTTAATAATGAAGAACATTAAAACATTCCTGTTGGCCACATGTCGGCAAAGTTATGTGACATTAGTGACGTTTGTGCTAACTTGGTTTTAAAGCCTTTACTTCAAAATATCCACCGTTCAATAGTCGACCTTAATCCTACAGAGAATGTGGTGATTTGATGGATAATTAAAGTCCGTCATATATCCACAAACACAACAAGCTGAAAGTCAGTGATGCTGCTCGGTTTGCAGTCCTGAACATCACGGCACAAGCAGGATTCTCTCTGATTGTGGAATAAAAGTATGAACATGTGTTTATAAGTTACACTTGTGTTTGAATCCTGCAGCTTATCACACATTTGATTTCCATGTGTGACGACTGCAAGTGTCCAGAGTGAGGACAGACTGAGGGACACACTGCTGCACATCATCTGTGAGGCTTTGCAGCCCTGATGATCCACCAGGACAAACTCAGCAGTGTGTGAGGAAGAGGAGGAGGAAGAGCCAGCAGCAGCTGACAGATGGAGAGAATAGACAGACTGTTCCCTGTTTGTGAAGGACTGCTAGGAAAGTTTAACATAACTGTCTGTGCTGAATCAGTCTTATTAGGTAATGTTCAAATAATGTGATCATCCCAGTGTTTCCAGTGTGGGAGAAAGTACTCAGAGTACTCAGGGCCTTTAAGTTACACACTATGAAAGGCAGCAACAAGTTTAATGTTCAGAAACCTAAAGTCTGTATCAGCAGCAGAATGGAGCTAAAATAAATGTTGGTTTCAGTTCTATGAAGCTTTGAGTATTTTGGATCAGTAGCTGCTGTGTTTGTTGCATCATATTGCTGTAACTGTTTATATGCTTTATATATTCTGAGCTAAGTTGATCTATAGTGTTACATCATATTCTATAAGGATGTTATGTGTTTGTAGACTTTCTGCCCAGTTTGACCCATTTAGCAGACGTCAGCCTGTTTAAGGCTCTGATGTCTATTCTGTGTGACTTACAGCAGTTATGACATGGTCTGATTTTCTCACCCAATAAAGGAATATTTCATATATCAGTCGACTCTTCATTCTATCAGACACAGTTATCACAGCTCCTACATTTGCTTTTACACATGTATGTAAGCATTGAGCCACATTTAGTACCAACATATTAAAAGAATATTTGTCTCTTATGTATAACACATCTGTATACACACTGTCACAGATACTTGTGTTTGAGTGAAGATTTAAGGTGACAGGAAACACAAATAACTGCAACTTGAATCTTTGACCCAGAGTTCAAGCTCACTGCTGTAATATATCCTGTAAAATATCTCATAATAATCTGACAATAAATATAATATTGTCCATATTATATTTACATTACCAAAGTGAGATGATTTTAGTCTCATGAACAACATCAGCTGTTCTGCGCGTACTCTGAAGCGTGCGGTCGCTAAATTGGGACACAGGCACTGAAGCCGTCACACTGAAGCATTCTGGGAGTTTCGTGAATGTGGAAATAAGCACAACAGCTGTTATACCTGAGAACATAAAACGCAGCAAACTAAGTTATTGATAACGCTGCTGATTACATCACCGGCCTCTGAGGCAAGGACGCCCGCTGCCTCACCTGCCCTTGTTTCACAGGTGGGAGGGACTAAGACGCCAGGAGTCGAGGACGGGCACTTGAGCGTGGCGCCACCTCCAGGCTGTAAGCTCCACTGCTGACAAAGACACAGACGCTTCTTCAGAGTGAGATTTGATTTATGTTCTTTCATTGAAAATTAACAATTTTAAATAAAGTTACTTTAACATTTCATTAATCAAACGAAGAAAAAAACGGAGGTGATGATGTGTAACTGTGATTTAAACGCTCGAGCAACATTTGAACAGTTTGTCACGTCGGCTCGGTCTGGTTTTCCTCGCTCGCCTCAAATCCCTGAGACTGAAGTCAGAGCCGAGCTGAAAAACTGCAAACCAAACAGTAATACAGATGTAGTCAACATCCACAGATCAGTCCTGTGTGAAATATTAAGAACATACAGTGACGTGTGTCACGGTCGCACTCATAGTTTAACTGATTTACATCAACAACAGTAGAATTAAGGATTGAGGCATAATTTAAGGAAAGCACCTGGTTACAGCTTCATTACAGAAGCACACAGTTCATCAATGAGCACCACAGTAACAAAGGACCTCAGCCTTTAGGTCGTCACAATTTTATTGGAGGTAGAGTCTAAACACAGCTGAGCACACACTGGGTTCCCGGCCTGTGTTTGAGTTTGAAATGCATGACTTCATAGTTTTTAAAAAAGGAGTAAAAAAGGTGATAAATAAAGAGCTGACATGTCCTCAGCTCTGCTGATGCCAGAGTGTCTGACACAGGTAACCTTAGACGCAGGTGTCAGATTCCTGCTCCCAGACACTGTTCAAGTGTCGCTGAATTTATTCAGCAACTTTCTTTTGCTCTGATTTATGTTTAAGTAAAAAAAAATAATCTGTTTTTCTCCTGGAAACAAGAAACATGATTAAAAATAGTTTTTCTAATTATCCTTCGCCACCAGGGGGCAGCGTGCTGACACTTTCAGTACTTCCTTTCAGCCCGTCCTCATGGCCTTTTTCACTCAATAAAGCTTACGCTTACTCACTGCACCATCTTGTGGTATGAAGTGGTATTACCTGAAAGTACACCTGGAATTAATTGAACCCAAATTTTAAAATGAATGAACCTGCAGAGGGCTCATTTGAACTGTATTAAAAGGTTTAAATTAGTTTGAAAAACATTGTTGTGCTGCTGAATCTCTCCAGCAGTGAAAGGTTCATCCATCAGCGTCGTCCTCAGGTGAGAAACCGCAGATACCTGCGCACAGACTGACACGTCAGCACTGTGTCGCTGATCAAATGACCACATCTGAACGGTAGCGCCTCCTCCTAACTCGACAGCTGCTGCTCTGCAGGGGCACTGGAGGACTGTGAGGAGGGGGAGGAGGAGGTGGTGGCAGCTGTGGTTAGAGGAGATAAGTCCTCACAGGTGAAGTAGTCCTTCAGGGGGGCCAAGAGGTGACGGACGACGGGGACACACCACGCCTTCCCGAGCACCTTCTGCCGCTGCTGCCGGTTCATGTCCCGCACATCGGTGTAATGTTTAGGGAACCCGAAGACTCTGCAGGGAGGAAGGAGGACACCTTTAATAATCCACCCATCTAACAGGACAACACTGCTCGTGGCTCAGATAAAAACTCAGTGGATCCACAGAAATCAGCCCACAGGCTGTTAGAGACGAGTGGACGAGAGACGTTACAACCCTTCAGCCTGCTACCTTTCCAGCTCCGTGATCCACAGTTTGTCCTCTTTGCCGTTGTAGAGGACGGGAAGCTTGTTGACATTTTTTCCTTGTTTCAGGGAGTTCGCATTGGTGGTGATCGTCCTCACCTTACACATCTGGAACACAAGCATGAGAAGATCATGTGGCCGAGCAGCTGTGGACGGATCACAGCGAGGAGAAGATTCAGTCACTCACCGTGGCCTTTCTGCCCAGCTCCAAGCACTCCTGCAGGTCCAGCTTGTCGCTCTGGGTGGCTACGATGGGCCTGCGGGTGAAAAATAAAACTTTATTTAAAGCGCTTATCCGGCAACGCATTTGAACTTTTTTCCCCTTTTGGCCTTGGAGAATCTCAGTACCGTATTTTCACGACCATAAGGCGCACTTAAAAGTCTTAGATTTTCTTCAAAAAGTGCGGCGCGCCCTATAGCGCAGTGCGCCCTGTGTGTTGTAAGGAGGACGTAGTAGAGAACACCATGAGAACGTTAAAGGGTGAAGTGTGGGCGTTGATCGTATATACCGGGACAATCGCACATACCTGTATAAAAGAACAGGTATGTGCATTATGTGGAACATCGTTGTTTTAACAACCCTGAAAATGGCAAAGAGACACGCTTACGAAGCACAGTTTAAACTGAAGGCCATCAGCTACGCGGAGGAACATGGAAATCGAGCAGCGGCGAGAGAATTTAAGATTAAAGAATCGATGGTTCGCAAATGGAGGAAGCTGGAAAACAAGCTCCGGCAGGTCAAGAAGACGCAGCTGAGTTTCCGCGGACATAAGGCGAGGTGGCCCGAGTTGGAGGAAAGACTCGAGCGGTGGATCATCGAGCAAAGAGCGAGCGGGAGAAGCGTTTCGACTTCACCATTCGGCTAAAAGCAGTTTCACTAGCTGAAGAGATGAACATTGAACATTTCCAAGGAGGTCCGTCTTGGTGCTTTCGTTTTATGAAACGGTGCCATTTTTCCATCCGGACCAGGACTACGGTAGCGCAGCAACTTCCAGCGGATTATAAGGAAAAGCTGGCCATCTTCCGCTCCTACTGCAGCAAACACATCCAGCCCAGCCACATCACTAACATGGACGAGGTGCCGCTCACTTTTGACATCCCGGTGAGTCACACTGTGGAGAAGCAGGGGACCAGCACGGTAGCGATACGCACAACGGGGTATGAAAAGTCTTCTTTTACTGTTGTGCTTGGCTGCCATGCTAATGGACAGAAACTGCCGCCTATGGTGATTCTTAAGCGAAAGACTTTGCCTAAAGAGAAGTTTCCAGCAGGAATCATCATTAAGGCAAATGAAAAGGGCTGGATGGATGAGGAAATGATGAAAGACTGGCTGAGGGAGGTGTATGTAAGGAGACCAGGTGGTTTTTTCCACGCAGTTTCACTAAGAGTGGAAGGCAGCGCCGGGCGAGTTACGCCACAATTTGCCAATGGATTGTAGATGCTTGGGCTAACATGGCTGCTGGCTCTGTTGTTCGAGCTTTCGCAAAAGCCGGCATCGTTTCCGAGGAGCCGCACGGCACGGAAAGTGACTCTGACAGTGAAGACAGTGAACCTGGCATGTTTGATGGAGATTTAGCGCAGCTGTTCAATTCAGACACAGAGGATGAGGACTTCCATGGGTTTGATTGATGATAAAAACGTGAGTACCAAACTTTGTTTTGCTCCTGCTTTATTTTTAAATACGCACACTTGTATGCTTGTGTGTTGTTGATGATGACGATTACCGGCAATAGAAATGTGAGTACCGAACTCAGGTTTGCTCCCGCTTTATTTTTAAATACGCATACGGTACTTGTATGCGCCCTATGATCCAGTGCGCCTTATGTGTGTGTTAAATACAGTAATGGCACACATAACTGAGACTGCGCCTTTTAGCACAGTGCGTCTTATGGTCGTGAAAATACGGTATTTGCTCTTATTTTGAAAGTTTCGTTGCTGCTAACCGCCACAGCCCTTCCTGTCTGCTTGGGTCGCTGTGGCCGTCCCAGAGCCGGCGTCGCTCGCAAAAGACAAACTTTTCCATCGGAAAACTTTTGTCTTCCTGGAATGAGGAAACGTGCACTCACAGAGCTCACCGGGCGTTTCCCTCTAACGATCTTTGCTTCAGATTTAGTCACAGCGATTCATTAAAAGCTGCCGTCCTCTGCAGCTCTAGCTCAGCACAAACCCCACGATTCATGGAGGCCGCACTTCCAAAGAGGAAACTCCACGAAAACATGAAATATCCGACTAATATTAAAAAGATGCTAAAGCTCACGTACCTCCTCATTCCCGGGATGTTTCCCCAGAAGTAGCGAGCTCTGCGGGCCGGAGTTACGTGCATGGCGTCCACCATCACCGGGTTACACTGACGGGAAAACAAGACACAGTTTACACCTCGTCAGTTTAACTAAGGAAGCACACAGGAAGAGGAAGAGCAGAGGGTTATGGATCCAAACGGAAGTGAGTGCGTGCAGACCTCCAGGAAGCGGCAGATGCTGATTTTGTTGCAGGTGTTCATGGCGACCGTGTTCTCGTACAGCCAGAAGAACGGCCGCGGGTCGTCCTCTTTGGGCTTCAGCCACTGAAGGATGCGGTAGTAATCAAAGAAAAGCCTCCCGGTGCCCTCTGCAGGAGGGAAGTGACACAGGAACACCAACAATAACCTTTAGACCACTGACACCTGTGTGACCGGACGAGCTGCAGAAACCTACCGTAGAGGCCTTTCCTTAACGGGTTGACGATGGAGAGGTCGTTACAGGGGCTGCCGCCGATGAGCAGGTCAAAAGGTCCCCACTGCTCGAGCTGGAGGAGCAAAGAAGACGTGGTGAGAAAAGGGGGCGGGGCTTCACCGCAGCACTTTCTATATTCTGACCCGTCAAACACACTCAGTCAAATCTTCTGTCTCAGCTCAGAAAAACAAACTGGAGACGCCCTCTCAGTCTGTCCGCCACGTTGGTCTCCTGCTCGCACGGATACGTACCGCTGTGGAGACGCCAAAATAAAACAGAGCGCGTCCTCATTTGTGGAAAGAGGAATTACGAAGGACATACGCGTTCCTGAGTGATGTGCCGCACGTCTCCGATGTGGACGATCTTCCCGTCGTGGTTGACGGTGGCAACGGCGACCGAATCCTCGCAAACCTCAGAGGCGACGTATTTGTCTATTTTGATGCCCAGGACCTTGAGCACGTAGAAACCTGTCGGGACGCGGAGAAAAGAAGGGGCTGTGTGGAAAAGCAGGAGCGTATGGCCGTTTCACAGGAGCAGAAGGGCAGGTAAAGCTCACCTGTGCCGATGCCGTCGAACAGCGACAGGACTCTGACGGGTCGGCGGAGGTTTGCAGGGATGGACGGGTAGACGCGGTGAGGCTCCTGCAACAAGAAAAACAGCATCACACAAGAGCCGGCGTGATTTCTGACGAGACGACAGGAAGTCACACCTGACGCACAACACGGGGTGCTCCGATGTAAAAAAGTGTAAGTGAGTGGATCTGATGCAGACACCAACATTTTATTTCTAATTTCTATTTATCTTGAAGAGAATTAAAGTAAATGCGTCACCAACATAGTTTAAACCTCTACACAAACACACATAAAACCACAGAAGCACAGAACTCCTGATCCTGCTGCCACTGATGACTGCAGTTCACCACGTGGCCACAGGGGTCACTAGCTGTGACAGAGGGCTGCAAGGAGCTGTGTGCCGCTGCTGGCACGTCCTCTCATTTTAGTGTTCAAGTAGAAAACAAAGCTGTTTTGTTTTTTTATTTCAAAACTGCAGACATGAGCACGTTTCCCTCTGAACTCACTGAACTACCAAATAGCCCGTCCTCTGTCCTGCATTTTGTTCATATGTAAAACACAAACGCACACTTTAGTGTTCACGTGAGTTTGTGACGCTAACACAGCCGATCCCTCAGCATGTTTGTGCTCATGTTGCCTTCATATTCAATCATTTTTGAAGATTTTAATATTGCACAACAAACAAATCGTCCCTAACAGAAACGTCACCTCAAGGGACAGACGGCGTTATATTTCTACGGGCTGCGAGTTCGGCCCGCTGCGCTAAGCAAGCATTACTTTGACAACTGTCGGGAATAAAAATGAACTTTCTGCCACGATATGGACGAAAGAATCTGCTGTGCGAGTACCTGAGAAAACCTTTGTGTGGGAGCTACAGTTACAAAAAGGGTTACGCAACACTCTTACTTTGCAGGTTCCCTTCACACAACTAAAAGAAAGTCATGAGTAAAACTGCTTGTAGGTCTTGTAGCTTATTTGTGAGAATCAGAGTCTAACCCAGCGTATGCAATAATGTGGATATTTAAAGATGCCTGCAAATTTACACTTATGGATAATTTGCAGGGGGCAAGAAGGTCCTGAGTTCAGTTCCTCCATCGGGGTCTTTCTGGGTGGAGTTCGCATGTTCTCCCCGTGTTTGTGTGGGTTCTCTCCAGCTTCCTCCCACAGTCCACAGACATGCAGTTAGTTGGGATAGGTGGAAACACTAAATCACACCGTAGGTTGTCTGTGTGCCCTGCCACGGACAGGAGGCGTGTCCAGGGTGTACCCCGCCTCCTGCCTTAAGACAGCTGGGATAGCCTGCAGCGCACGCCGCAACCCTGAGAAGGTTACGTGGAAGCAAATGGACGGATAATTTTTTTAGTAACGCTGTTAGTCTCCAAGCAACTGCAATGATCAGATACCCTGGGGGAGTTTAAGTCCATGTTAAAGGAAGTTTTCAATGTCGCTCTTAATTTGATGTGTTGTCAGATTTTCACGTGTTCGTACAGGATATTTTATTTGTTTTAATGTTATATACTTATGTGCTACATGTATTTGACTTTTGTTGCCATGGTGGCAGGAAATTAGATCTCAATGAGATTTTACCTGGATAATTGAATAAAGGACTAATAGAATCAGCACCTTTGAGGGCTTCCTGCACACAGATCTTTACCAAGGCTGGTTTTCCACTCACAAACTCCATGCCGCTGTCATTGGTGAAAAACTCCTGCACGCGGATGCTCCAGTCCTCTCTGGGGATCAGCGCTCTGTGGGGTCTGTGAGCCTGACACAGGTAGCAGATCCACGGGTCCTCCAGCTTCAGCGAATCAAACGTTCCCGGCCCGACGAGGATGTTCAGACAGTCCTCGCAGTAAGACCTGAGGACGGAGAACAGAGGTTAAGAACGGAGAACGTGCTGGCACATGCGGCCGAAACACTGAAAGAAGCTGAGAACCTGCAGCAGCCATCGTTGCCACACAGCAGGACGTCCATCCCGTAGCAGCAGATGGTGCAGTAGGACTGATATCCATCGCCGTCGTAACGATATAAGGTTTCTGTGAAGTTATCCTGCAGGCACACAGACACCATCACAGCCAGCTGCTCAGGAGGAGCTTGGACGTTTCGAACAACACACAGAAACAAAGGAAAACATCTGCTCAGTTCTTTAAAAGCTCTGCAGGATTCCTGTTTCTGCGTTAGGTCTACGCTGCAACCCGACACCACAAACTGCAGCAGCGTCCATGCAGCTTTAAACTGCGCGTGCTGATGGATGCACGGGTCCTTCCTCACGACTATCAGGGAGTCGAGCACCAAGCCTGAGAGCAGCTCCTCACCTTACACTTCAGGCACAGGCCGCCTTTAAACAGAGGGTGGAAGATCTCAATGTTGTCCGTCCCACAGCACAGACAGTACCCTGCAAACAGCACACGATCAAACACACGAGCGTATACACGCAAAGATTCCAGGCATGCAGCGCTGCACACTCACCCTCGATGTCCAGCCTCATGTCCACGATCGTGCTGATGATCGTCTCTGAAAGGAGCAGTGAGAGAGAGTGAGCCACGTTCACACCTGCTCAGGTGAGAGCTGACAGCGGAGGCTAACAGCTGCATCGCTAACAGCCGCCGAGCGTTACCTCTGTGCTTCTGGTCGGGCTGTGCGTAGGAGGCGGTCGGCTTGTTGACCTTGTTGTGGAGTTTGGTGTAGATCTTCTTCTTGCTCGGCATCCAATCAGACGACACGTCATCGTTCAGCTCGCCTCGCTTCTTATGAGCCTTCCTTCCTCTCCATCCCGTCTTACTCTTCCCCTTTCCTCGCCACTCCTCCTCCTCCTCCTCCTCCTCTTCTTCCTCCTCCTCCTCCTCTTCCTCCTTCTTCCCCTGTCTCCCCATCTTTGACCCTCCTCCTCGAGCTTCCTTCTCCTTCCGTGCTTTGGGGCCGTGCTCCGCAGGATGACCTTCCTTTTTGTTTGCCGTTGCTGGCTTTGAGGCCTTCCTGATGGAGCTGCAGGACAGCCTCTTCAGGCACACCTCCACATCTTTCAGGTTGATGCTGGAGGAGTCAGGAGAAGAGGAGGCTTTATGGGGGAGCTTCTTCATCACCCTCGACCACCAGTCTGCAGAGGGAAATCAAACATGTGATCAAAATACATCATAAATAAGACTGAGCACGTCAAGTCTGTCCTACTCTGAGCTCCTCCTGTACAACCCCTGACCCCGCCTCCATGACTGACACAGAAACAGGCGTTCACAGGTGAGCCACACCGTGACTCCGACTCAGTCAGGCAGGTAGTATCAATGTTCTTACCGTTCTTTGGAGCGTTGGGCTGAAATCCTTCAGGCCCCGACGGCTGGAAGCCTCCCAACGCCCAGTCCAACATCTGCTTCAGCAGCTCCTCTCTGCCCTTTGGAGGAGGAGCGAACTGCTTCTTACAGCGCCGAGCCGCCTCCTGGTGCAGAGGAAGGAGGACGTGTCACATACGAGCACACAGACTTTAGTTTAGCAAAACATATTTAAAAGAACATAGTAAGAACTCAGAATAATCTCAGGTTCCGTGAAGTTTTGACCTGTTCTTTACAAAACGAGTCCAGGACTCTTCAACTCCAGTATTTCTCCTGTTTGAACAAACACACCTGCAGGGACAGGTACACGGCCTCCTGGTAGGTGTTCAGGATGTTGAAGGAGTCGGCACAAAAGTTCTGGGTGAACGCAGCGAAAGGTTTGAGATCCTGCAAACTGACCTGGGATCAGAGAGAAGGAAAACATCCATCCACCGCGGGCCGATCAGCACAGGAGAAAAGCACAAATACAGATTTTACTAATAATTTAAAGCAGAAGACAAAGAAACGACCGTCTGATCACATCTGCAGAGGAAAGGACTCAAACTCAGGGCATGCACGCACAAACGCACACACACAACCCCGTTCAGCTATCTTAGTGAGGACCTTCATTGACATAATGCTTTCTCGAGCCGCTTATCAAACCTGACCATAGCCTAACTGTACCCCTGACACTAAAACCACATTTTGAGCCTCAAAAAGGCTTCAAACTTGTGACGACCGTGTGTGTGTGTGTGTGTGTGTCCTCACAAAGATAGCTAGACAGGAACACACACACACACACACACACACACACCCCTCATATTTGACAGGAGGGGCTCTCTAACAGCAAATCATTTCTCTTCTTAATCAAACATAATGAGTCTAACGTGACTGAGAAAACTCAGGAGAGAGAGAGAGGAGGTGAAGCGGGACGTCAGGTGACTGTGTGTCAACAGCTGTGATTGGATGTCCCGAGAGGACGAGCGAGGGACTCAAATGAGTATAGAAAGGGGCCCAGGAAGCTCCAGGTTGGTACTTCCACTGTGATTGGCTCTGGGGGCACCAGAGGAGATGCTGACACTGAACTCTGGTTGGATCTATGACCAGCTTTGTTCTGCTTGAATTTACAGTATCAATTCAGCAGGATTTGTCTCCCTGTTTCTTTATCAGAGGAGGACCGTCGGACGTCTTCATCAGTCAAGCTCTGCCCTGCGCTCTGGGTACGACTCACTGGATCAGAGCCTGGACTAAACAGAGAGCTGATCCACACTTCCTGGTTCCACAGGTCGACAGCATGGTGCGACTCACCTGTGAGGACGTCTTTTGTCCGTACCACTCCACCAGCGTCTTCCCTGGCGGTGGAGTTTCTCCTCTGCACGGCAGGACGACGGCCGGCCACAGCGCCGAGCTCCCAGCGTAACCCCAGACCAGCTCCCCCTTCAGGACAAAACACACACAGATGTGTTCACGCGAAACACTGTAAGTTTCTGTTGCCATAGCGACCAATGTGTGAGCAGGTGATTTCACAGTAAGCTAAACTGAGTCGACACCAGCAAACACACTTTGCCATCGCTGCCTTCAACAAACGCACGCCGAGTTTCACATTTTTGTACAAGACGCTGCAAAATAAGAAACTGCCACGGTGTGAAAGCGCTGAAACTTTCTGATGTCCTTAAACGCATCGTTTCATGTGACCGCCGCCTCCAAACTCAGCTTTCTGTTATTTGTTACCAACAAACTCAAACTGTCCCTGATTGAGAAGAAAAGTTTGGTGCTTGGCTGTTCAGCTGAAATGTTGTGCAGATGCATCACACGACGGCTGCAGTGACACATCACTCATGAACACAGTAAACACAGACAGTGCTGCTAGTTAGCAGCTGGTGTGAAATGCCTTACAGGTGATTGTTCCCGCGCCGATGCTACTCGGGTCGGCGTGGCTGCCGAATCCTCGTCATCGCTGCTCATGACAAAATCAGACTTGGCCTGACGATTTCTGTGACCTGCAAACGAGACGAGAAGCGGCTGAAGCAGCTCAGCGAACAAATACAAACAGAAACGGCCCTTTCTTATTGCACCGGTGTGACATTTCTTACTGCGCAGCTGCCTCAGTCTGTCAGCCCGACACATTCTGGAAGCTTCTGTAACATCCACCACATCTGGATAAAAACAGGACACGCAGTCACTGATTAACATCAACGAGGCGTCACATCAACTTCGTGTCAGAGCTGCAAACTCCGGCGTCAGTCCTACCGGAGGAGTTTTCTGTGTCGCCCGACTCCTCCGTGCTGCTGTATTCCCTGGAACGCACAGGTGGTCTGGATTTGGTCCAGTCGCTGTCCTCCGATGAGCTCAGTTTGTCCACTTCCTGTTTCCTCTCATTATCGTGAGCTGTCTGGTGACGGACGGGTATCTTCCTCCTGCGGTTGTTGGGTCTTCTCGCCCACATCCCCGGTTCAGGCAAAGCTTTGGAGGCTTCTCGGCTGTCAGGAAAAGTCTTGGGGATGTTCGACACCTTGGGATTAAAGCAAAGACAGAAAAAAGGGAAATTATTTATCCCTTCCCACCTGGGTCGTGTGGGCCACTCACATGGCTTTGACCTCTCACCTTAGCAAACACCTGGGTCCGGTGCAGCGAGCTCGGCAGGGCCAGGAGGGTCAAAATGAGCCTGCGCAGCGTCGAGCCGGGGCTGACTTCGCTCACCATCTGCAAACAGACACGCGTCGTCTCGGCTCACGCACAGAGCTTTTATCCATGTATTTACTGCAGTAACCAGACGTGTGGACGTTCAGGCCACGCTGGTGCTCTCACCTTTGCCCAGGAAGTAGCTTCTCCACTTCTCGTCGCGTGAGTCAAACTGAGGTAGTCGTCCTGAAGTTGATCGGCTTCTGAAGAGGCGGGGTCACACAGACGCAGCTCTACCGCCATCTCTGACAGCACGCTGCTGGATAGCTTATTCTGAGGACAGGATGTTGCATTGCAGAGTCATTAGCAGCAGGTACAGACGGCATCTTATGAACACAGCGTAACAAAGTGACCTTTAAAGTGCACAAATCCTGCAGCCTGACAGCAGCTCACAGGAGCAGCCAGGACCGTGTGTGGGTCAGAGCATCTGGCTAATCTACCTACAGCACACATGTACTGGAAGCTCTCTCTCTTTGGGGAGCTGGCGCCCTGGTTATCGTCGCCGCCCTCAGGTCTAAACGTCATTTGAATCGACTACTCAGGAAATCAGAGACAAATACCGTGTGCAGAATAATTTGGTGTATATCAAAGCAGCTTTGATTTCACACACTCGAAGGTGATTCATGATAAAGTAAAATGCAGATTTGAGGAGGGAATCCGACTACGAGCCAGGAAAATCCTGCTGCAGCCGCTTTTCTTAGACTACAAGTCGGCCGGGAATCAAACCAGCGACCTTCAGTGTACCAGCCCTGCTCTGCCTCCAGCAGCACACAAACAAAGGCGTCTTACGCTGACTCTGTGAGGGTCTTTCTGGACGAGGGTGATGTTCCTCAGCGCCGAGTCTCCGAGCTGCTCGGGAACGCTCTCGACCACGCTCCGCAGCGCCGCCTGGTAAAACACCCGCGCGTCCTTCATGAAGTCGGCCCTGTCCTCGTCGTCCAGATCCACGGCCGGGGTGGCCCGCAGGAGGTTTTTGACTCGAGCGCCCACTTTCACCTCGGCTGCGGGCAGCAGCTTCGCCTCGCTGCTGAGCAGCTTCACGTCTCGCCTCCTGAGAAAGTCGTCGAGGGCGGCCGGCTGCAGGACCCTCGCCGCGTACGAGTGAAGCAGCACGAGCGTGAGCTGCAGCTCCACTCCGACATTCGCAGAGCCATACTGCTGCAGCTCCTGGAGCGCCCGGAGCGGCTCCAGCGCGTAGGCGAGGAACAGGAAGTGTAGCTCAACTTTCGGATCGGTCAGCCGGACGGTGATTCGCTGGGTGCTGATGCGCTCGGCGTCCACGGCCAGCGCCTCAAGTTTAAAATACTCCACCAAATCCGTCCAGCAGCCCGCCATCTTCTGCACGGCGTGGATGAAGAACAAGCACTGCGAGGAGACGGGGCGGGACAGGTTGTGGTGCTCCACGTCCGCAAACAGCTCCTTCAGGCTGTCGTTGATGGAGGCGCAGGTGGAGTAGTGACGGTGGATGTCTTTCACCAGGTCGACCACGTGACTGAAGGATGTGAGGAGTCCGGCCTGGCACGCTCGTCCCGCCATCCCAGGAAGGCCGCAGAGCGATACCAAGCTGGGGCTGAAAAGCCGGAGCTGGGCTTCAAACCTCCGGCTCACCTGTGGGGGCGGAGCATCACAGTAAAACACAGCCAGGTTGGAGAGAGGAAGGCCAGCCTCCGTCAGCGCCTTCATCAGAAGGTCTGGATCTGACTCCGGGGCTCCGACTGCCGAATCCACGCTGAGCTGCACCGCGAGCAGCGCCCTCACCACGCTCGCACCCGAGCAGCCGTCGAAGTAGCCAATCAGGACGATGCTCGTCCTCCGGCCCCCGCCCAGCTCCACCCCGACGTGCAGGTACAGGCAGTACGGTGTGCTGCGGAGCGCGTTGATGATTTGGCCGGTCGGCGTCAGGTCCACGTCATCGCGGCAGTACTGTTTACTGAATCGCAGCAAAACATCGCCCTCGTCCACCAAGGAGTCTGTTGACTCCGCCTCCTTCACCTGCTCAGGCGGAACACACTCGTCTATGTTTGTTACCGACTCCATCGTCAGGTCCACCACGTCGTCCTCGTCGTCGGAGATCAGCGAGATTACATCATTTGCTTTTTCTTGCTCTATGGTTTTACTGTCCGTCGTCACGGTGACGGCGAGTTTCTGATTCGGCAGAAGAAATGCACCACCTGCGGGGGGGGGGGAGAGCGTTAGGCGACAGCTTTGAAGTGAAGGTTCACATATTAAACTTCTGGCTTTAAAACGAGCAGCGAAACATTAAAGCTTCAACGTTTCCGGTCGTGCTGACGATCTTTACCGTTTGTTAGCGTTTCTGACCCACTTTTATAAACTATTACATAAAAGATTAAATAAATGAAATAGCCTGTGGCAAATGTTTTAGTGTTGTCTGGTCACTATACATACTCTATGCAAAGTATAAAAAATGATATTTTCACAAACAAACTTCTTGTAGTTTTGCGACATGGTGCTGCTTTACGGCAAAGATGTGCAGATCGATCCTGAAATATCGATTCCTCCGATATCAGTCATTTATGTTCTAGAATCGATTCTCACATTAAAATATCGATATTTTAGTAATTTAGGGTAAATTTGCAGTTTATCATTAACACAGTGGAAAGAAACTATAACATTCGGATCGTCTACACTGGAAGGAACTACTTCCTCTTCCGCCTTTCATAGTCATGTGCGAAATACGGCTGCATAACTGTGTGGCAGCCCCTGGCGTGCGCACTCACAACAACGGCTGAGCGTAAATGGAGTCATGTGTGGACGTGTTTTACCTCCACAAACAGCCAAGACGCAGTTTGCGATGTGGCAAGACAGTGAGGTTTCGTGGCAGCTCCACTGACCTCATCAAACACCTCAGAATAAATCATATCACAGAATATGACGAGCTTATGTTGAGGCGAACTGAAGAGGAGGAGAGGGACAGGTGCTGCTAGGGCGAGACAGACGTCTGTGGCAGAGTCCTTTAGTGCTGAACATGCTCAAATGGCAGGTTTTTTATAAGTATACAACTTATACAAGTAATCTGATGTCCTGTAATCATTATGAAGCTATATTATTACAATTACATAATACAATGATATATTGTATTATGTAATACAATGAAACATCAAGTTTTTGTATCGGTATCGGATCAGTATCGTCGATACCACCCTGAATTTTACTTGGTATGAGATCGGAAAGGAAATCAGTGGTAAATGGCCTGGATTCGAATACACTACATCCAGTCATTCACACACTGGTGATGGCAGCTACATTGCAGCCACAGCCACCCTGGGGCGCACTGACAGAGGCGAAGCTGCCGGACACTGGCGCCACCGGGCCCTCTGACCACCACCAGTAGGCAACGGGTGAAGTGTCTTGCCCAAGGACACAACGACCGAGACTGTCCAAGCCGGGGCTCGAACCGGCAACCTTCCGATTACAAGACGAACTCCCAACTCTTGAGCCACGATCGCCCCTGGTATCGCACATCACTGCTTTACGGTAACTCAAAAACGATGGACGCTTGACAGGTTGCAGCTTCATGCCCGGACATGCACCAGGCAGAGACGGCAGCCCAAGAAGAAGCACTTTTACCAAAACGGGGTACGTCTGTGATTTGGTTACTTGTTGGGTTCAACAGCACCAACACGGAGCAGAAGACGCCCATTTGTAAGCTATGCTATAAAACTATTCCCGCGCCCGATGGCAACACAACAAATCTCTTGTATCACCTACAGAAGGCCCACGAAGAAGAATCCAGAGAATCCGAGCTAAACCAAGCTGTGGAACGACGGGAGCAAGTTGGGAAAGAAAAACTATACCAGCTGAAGATGCAGCAGCCTTTCACACGAGGCCCGTATGAGAAAACGTCCCAGCGCCATAAACAAATCACAGGCGCCGTCTCACGTTGCATTTGTAAAGGCATGGCCCTGTTTATGTAGTTGAGAAGGACAGCTTTCGTGACCTCGTCAAAGTCCTTGATCCGAGGTACGTTATGCCCGGTCGTAAGCACTTCAGTAAAGTCGAGTTGCCTCGCTTATACGAAGCATGGCGGCCAAAGTAGAGCAGGATGTTTGCAGTGTCGTGCATTAAGCCTTGGCTGCTGACCTGTGGACGAGCAGAGATACGCAGCCCTGCATGAGCGTAACCATCCGCTTCATTAACGAAGACGCCGCGCTCGCTGTTGACAGACTGCGGACTTCCCACATGACCACACTGGAGTCATGTTAGCCCAAGGTATGAGTCTGCCGTCGCTACGTATTTACCGTGCATAAAGTACATTATGTGCGTATATACGTGCACGTAGTACTAGTATACATACACACATTAGTTTTACTAGCATATATGATATGCATGTTAGTAAAACAAATATTTTGGGCAGAAAACCTTGAAACTGTTGTGCACTTTAAAAAGTTCATTTTAAATGTATGATTTTGAAAATAAAGAAGGCCACAGCTGTTTTCCTTTGATGCGTTTATATTGCTGCACTAAAATGCACGTTTCTCATTTGTGACAGTTCCTTTAAACCTTCAAAATAAAGTTGGAGAAAAGTGAGCAATGACATCTGTCACACTTTTCAGAGAATAAGTGGAAACATTGCGGTATATCGTGATATATATCGTTATCGTGATATAAAATAATTCACATCGTGATAAATATCTTTTCAATATCGCCCAGCACTAGTTCCCAGCATCGGTTTCCCTGAAAACACGCTGTGTGACACCTGTGCGAGACACACCTAGGTCAGCAGGAACCAGGCTCTGTCCTCCTCTAGCTTCCAAGGCGTTGTACTCCCTGCCATCATTGTTCTCGTCGAAGAAGATCTTGAACCACTGGAGGAAGGTCAGAGCCACGGCCGAGTTCCTCTTCATCAGCGACTCGATGGGGATGTGCTAGGCAGAGCAACAGAGGATCTTTAGGTGCGTGTTTCTATCAAAGAACGAGCGCCAAGTCATCCTGCTGTTTCTAACACAGGTGTGCAGCGAGCACTCGCTTTAATGTCGGGACCTGAAAGCGCTGCAACACTCACTCTGATCACTCCGGCCTTCCTGAAAGCAGCCTGCAGCAAGGTGAAGTTGTGCAGAGAGTGCATGATGGTGTCGCACTGGAACTGGACCCTGGAGAGGTCCAAGGAGCCGGGAAACAGCCAGTCCATCAGCTGGCAATAAGCCGCACCTGGATACAAACAGAGCAGGAAGTATTACACATCATTTATATTATTAACACGGCTTTATCTTTACACTGGTCAAACTGGCTTTTCCTCGTTGCCTGTCATATATGTCCTGTTCCTGTTGCAGGGACACATGACCTGAGTTTCTAATGATGAGCCCAGTGCAGGGTCAGGGAAACCCTGTAAGCCACACACTCGGGCAGCACAGGTTTTTCCTTTGCTCTCCTTCCTGCTCTGTGTAAATAGTCTTATTTATGGTTTTCTTTTCACAACATGCACCACGAGGCACACCTGCTCAGTAAGAAATGATAGCAAGAAAGCTGGGCCACCGTCCACAAACACAGTAGTCCTTTTTAAGAAATGAGTCCTCGTCAGAGGGACAGCTCAGAGTCAGAGGCTGACACGGTTTCAGCATGTGCAGAGGACGGAGGCTGAAGATGAAGCCGCCAAGCAGGAGGAAAAGAGGAAGACCTCAGGGGAGGTTCATGGATGTAGAAAAGGAGGACAGGCAGAGGGTTGGTATGACAGAGGAGGTGGAGGCAGATCCTCCACTGTGGAGACCCCTAAAGGGAGCAGCCGAAAGAAAAGAATCCAAGGAAAGGAGGAAAGAATAGGAGTGATGTGCGAGTGCCTGTTGGCTTCTGTTAGCCAACCACAGATGGGCTCAGGAGGACGGAGAACTCCACGTGAGAAGTAAGGCGGAGGCTGTTAGCAATGTACCAGCATCAGCCATGCCTGTTAAAACACACCCACCTGTGCATGCCTGCTCCACCTTGGTGAAGCTCGTCTGTAAGGTTTCGTTTAGCCACGCCAGCAGCTCGTAGCGATTATACAAAAACGTCCCGTTCAGGGTCACATGCACCGCCATCTCCGAAAGGCACCTGCACACACATCACAATGTTTTTAAAATCATACATCAATGCTGCAGCCCTGCACAGACTGGCGACCTGGCCAGGCTCTACCCCGCCTTTAGCCCCATGATAGGCTCCGGCTGGAGGGATGATACATGAGGCAAAACAAATATTACTGAGGCATGCATTACACAAGAGCCTGATGAAGTCAGAGTGACATTTACACACGTAAGAACACTCATGCAGTAATATTTTCCTGTAAGCGCCCCGAAACGAGCCCACGTGTTTGCACAAATGTCTGTCCAGAAGGTTTACTAACAGTTTGAAAGAGCCCGATCTCCCTCTGCAGACCTCCGTCACAGCGTCACGGACACCGGGGTCACACAGTGCTGCTTCAGGGGCTGACCTCTTCCTCTGTAACGACTTCTTCGTGAAAGCGTTGCATTTAGGGTCCCATTAAAATGTCGTTTACTTCACATTCAATCTATAGAATGGAAACGAACGAAATGAACACGAGCGCATTCTAGGCGAAGTTGGAATTCCCAAGTTTCCAGCCGGAATCTTCAACTGTAACCTCCCCTCAAGTCTAATTTACAACTCGGCGTAGCCCTGCCCACCCCGAGTTAACGATCACGGCTGCGTTTACGTGCAAAAACAAAAACACTTCGTTGTATTGCTAAAGACGCAATCTTGCGACAGACAAAACCTTAACACCGGGACGCACGCATCGGAAATTCCAAAGTTACCGGAACGCAGCACACATTCACAGTGGCCTCTACACCAATCAGAGCAGAGCGGGGGTTATTCTAGCCAATAGAATCAATGGAAGCGGCACCGATGCGCTCTTAAATTTGTTTCCGGAAACTAACACGTGGGGCTGCCGTCGGAATAAAAACAATCTGATCTCAGGTCAGCTGGAGTCATGGTTGCATGTGTGATAAAGTGCGGCTAACAATACAATAGCAACTACAGCATTTAACGGCAATAACACCGCTACCGTTTAGAAATTGTCTCGGAGTTTAAGCGGTCACTGGGTGGTCAGCTACTTTTGTTCACACCCCCACTTTCATTCAGCTGACTTTTACTCCGAGTTCCCAAAAAGATGATTCTGTTCATCTGGACGTTTTCAGTGGGAAAAACGTTTCGCCACACATTCAAGTGCCAGATAGTTTCCCACCTTATAAACAGCACTTTTGCACAATGCCTTAAACTAGCCCACTGAACGAACAATGGCTGTGAGGTCAGCTACATGATCATCATTTACTCAGAGACCTTAATAACACAGCGAGATATCCGCATTAGCTCGCGACGCTGACTTACAACATCAGTACAAGTTTACGGCAAAGTCACAAACGGCCTGTGCGCTCCCGACGGTTTATTCTAGAAGAAATGTACAGTTTTCGTTTAAAATCATGGTGAAACCTTTAGCGAATTCATGCAACAGGCTGCTAACAAACATGGTGGACTTACCTTCTCTGCTCAGCTCGCTCTGACCGATTCAAATACCAAAGAAGTCAGCCTCGACGACCCCCAAAACCCACCCAGCCCTCTGCCGCGGAAAAAAAGCGGGTGTTTGACCTAGTCACTCAATTTAAAAACAGCCAGAAGTGTGAATAAAATAAAGGCCCACGCCCTTTAACACCACAGGGGTCGAAATTTAACTTTAAATACCAGCTAGCCAAACTCTTTGGTTATGTTAATGTCGCTGTTACTGAAACATCCGGTTCTACAGCTGCTAGCTGCAGTTAGCTTTAGCTCCTAGCGTCACACTAGGCGACATCGGAGTTAGCAGATTTTCCGGTTGGCTGTTCCGACAGCGCTGCTCCACGAAAAAAATCGCTTTTATTTAAGCTAACCGTTTACACTATTTAAGACAGAGTAGTACAGTTGTAGAGCTCTACGGAGAAACCCCAACAATCAGTACTTTGGCGACAGTGGGAAGAAAAACCTTTAACAGGAAGAAACCTCCAGCAGAGCCAGACTCAGGAAGGGAGGAAAAAAGACATGCTGTGGATGAGCGCCAGAGAGTGATTAATAATTCATAATTAAATGCACAGTGGTGTGTAAACACATAGTATGTTATTTTATCTTATTCTATTCTAGTGTATTTCTTCATTTTTGCTGTTTGTAACTTTGTACTGTCCAATTTCTGCTGTGACCCAACAAATTTCCCACGTGTAGGAGTAATAAAGGTTTATCTTATCTTAAAAGGGGTGAGAGAAGGATAAATACTTAGTGCATCATGGGACTCAGCCTACACTTTTGCAGCATTGCTAAGGGAGGATTCAGGGTCACCTGATCCAGCCCTGACTACATGCTTTAGCCAAAAGGAAAGTTTGAAGAAAGGAAGGCAATAAAAGAAAAGGATAGGGAAGGAACAGGGAGAAGACAGGAGAAGGAAAGAGGAAAATACAATCAGTGGGTAGAGGAGAAAACAGGGAGCATGGGAAGAGTACAAGGAGTGAAATTAAAAAAGTGTGCGCTTCCTCTCAAGAGCATGGAATAATCCCCAGGCCACACTGCAAAGAAGAGTGAGTGGGAGCTAGCTCATAGTGGCTATGCCTCCCTGAGGCAGCAGAACAAGAAACTGGCTCCTCTTACCAAGAGAGAGGTTCAACAGCATCACAAAATAATATTAAGGGCTTCTCACAAAAGGTTGGCTGAGTAGGATACTATTGGTTAAAAAATTTCACTAAGCACCACGCAAGGCGTGGCATACAAAACCATGAATTGCTCTCAGCTGCAAGGGCCGCACCACTGAACAAGCAGGTGGTCAGTCAGTGGTTTCCAGTTTATGACAACCTGCTCTGCACTCCCAGCCTGGAGGGCATGCCTTCCCATATGTATGGAACTGCGACGAGTCTGGTCCACAAAACCAGTACTCCTTAACCAAGGTGCTTGGAGTGATTGGCCAACCATGTCTGGAGGTCTGTGCAGGTGAGAAAGGTGAAACTACCACCTGCATGGCAGCCTTCAATGCAGAATGCATTTTCAGTCAAACTGTGATTATGTTTAAAGGGAAGTGGCTACGATGTGAGTGGCTCCAACAGTGCCCTGAGAATGTTACTGTTCAGGTCTCAGATAATGGCTGGATTAATGATGTCTTCCTAGAATGGGCTCAGTTGTTTGTTCAGTCATTACCTAAGGATGATGCCAGAGATCTAGATGGACTTGCAGACCCCAGACAGCACCAGCACCAACAAGCAGACCCCAGACAGCACCAGCAATCAGATCCCAGACACCACCAGCACCAACAAGCAGACACCACCAGCACCAACAAGCAGACCCCAGACACCACCAGCACCAACAAGCAGACACCACCAGCACCAACAAGCAGACCCCAGACAGCACCAACAAGCAGACCCCAGACAGCACCAGCACCAACAAGCAGACCCCAGACAGCACCAGCACCAACAAGCAGACCCCAGACACCACCAGCAATCAGATCCCAGACACCACCAGCAATAGCAAGCAGACCCCACCAGACACCACCAGCTCCAGCACCAACATCCAGACCCTAAAATCCCTCAGCCCCATTCATCCCCCTGCAGCGGTATCTGAGGTGCCCTCAACCTTTACATTCTTGGATGGTTGGATCTGAAGAAATAACAGTCAACTTTGAATGTGTTCCTGAGATAGAGATGGTCTTTAACCTGTTCACACCAAAGGAAGAGCCATCAACCTGAACTTGTATTACATTCAGTGATCTGTGTGTCCAACCAAAACAACAGAGGACTGTCAGAAAGAGGGCCAAACCTCTGTCATTTGTCTTCACAAGCGATGGACACGTAGACTACGTTTCCACCAAGGCAGTGCAAACTAAAAAGATAGAAAAGACCAGAAGAAGCAAAGGTGCAAAGAAGGATGACGTGCCCTGCAAAGCATGTAAGGCAGTCTATGGAGACAAAAGTGACCCAAAGGCCAGTGGGGAGTGGATCAGCTGTGGGAACCGCAGCGCCTGGTTCCATGAGACGTGTGGAGAAGAAAGTGGCATCTATGCTGACGATGGATTCTTCTGTAAAGACTGTCTCTAAAATAGAACATACAGTTCTTATGAAAATGTTGTAATAATTAACTAATTCTAGTTATTTTTAATGCCAGTGTTTTTATTCATGAATTATTAAATCAACACTTGAATGTGTTCATATTTGTTAAAATGAGTTCAAATCAAAGCTGACTGATAAAGTGGCCCACTTTACCCTAAAACACTGCTCATCTCAAAAATGTTTCAAAAGCTATAGGACCTGAATAATTATAATTTATGAAATTAAATCAAGGTTTACATATTGAAAACAACTCATTAACAACAAAAACACAATTCAGTCTCACTTAGTGCTTATTTTGCAGTTTACCAAATTTGCCAAAAAATATGAAATTTGCCAAAAAGTGTCCCAGTTTAACTGATTTCACCCTGGAGATAGTGTCTGTCTCCCGAAACCAAACTGGAAGCTGGTTCCACAGAAGAGGGGCCTGAAAACTGAAGGCTCTGCCTCCCATTCTACTTTTAAATACTCTAGGAACAACAAGTAGGCCTGCAGAGCGAGAGCCAAGTGCTCTAATAGGGTGATATGGTACTACAAGGTCATTAAGATAAGATGGGGCCTGATTATTTAAGACCTTGTATGTGAGGAGCAGGATTTTGAATTCTGGATTAAACAGGAAGCCAATGAAGGGAAGCCAAAACAGGAGAAATATATTGCAGAATTTTGGATCAAATAAAGTTTTTTTAGGGAATTTTATAATGATAATAATAGTAATCAGTTACAGTAGTCCAGCCTAGAGTAATCAAGTCATGAACTAGTTTTTCAGTGTCACTAATTGCTTCCTTGGCGCAGTAGTTAGTCTCAGATGGTCTCACCACCTCTGACTTCTGACCTCAGCTCGGTTTTTGCCCTCGCACCGTGACCAATTTTGGCGTGGAAGATGATGTCAGCGTTTCAACCACCTTTGGTTCCTTCAGGTTCTCAGAAGTTGTGGTTTTAGTGGACTACAGACGTCAATCTTGTCTTTTTGTGAGATAAATCACGATCTCTGTCTGTTCTGTGTTGAAATTAATAGCAATCTTGTCTGTGAGATATTTCATTCTTTGCCTGTTGTCTGAGTTACCTGGTTGTGCTCAGAGGACAACACATCTACTCTGATTGGAACAGTTTTCTGATGGGGCTCCACAGGGTTATGTGTTCGGACTGCTGAGTTATTATCACAGTGAGCAAAAGCAAAATAAAGTCTTAAAATTACACATAAAATTAACCAGCTTAAGAATTTTTTTTTCTAATGGCAACTAGATGAATATTTAAGTCACAGTGCTGCTTGCTGATCATCACCTCTCTTCCTAACCTAGCTCCAACAACTCTTTCCCAAATCTTCCCGGTGTGGCTCATCAGCTTTATCCCTCTGTAGTGACTACAGCTCGGCTCGGAGATTGTGTCAAACATCTCAGAAAGAAAGCCACTGCACTTCTTTAAGTTTAGCAAAGACGAAGCTTCTTCACTTCTGAGGTGAAACGACTTCACAAACCGTAAAGCAGTCCAGCCGCTTTGGTTCCACACTCCTCAGACCACCATGACCGGATGACTGCGAGCCTACAGACCTAAGCCTGGTCACAAAGCTCTCGCTCCTACACACCTGCCTCCACCTCTGCTCTAAGGTTATGTACGATTTGTAGCCAGTGGCCTGGCTGTGTGCTGCCGTCTGTGATTGGAAGAAGAGGCTTGAAAAGGAAGTTATGAACGGCTGTGTGAAAGTGAAAGAAACTAGAAACAGACGACTTGAGCGCCCTCTGCTGGAATCAAGTTAAACAGCAGCACAGACTCGCTGTGATTAACCAACGAAATTAGTTTAATCGGGATTTTAAAGAGTTTTAAAGAGTCTACTTAGCACAGCTGTACTCTTCCGTTTGTGTGAGGTTCACTGATATCGCTGCTGGGTGGGGGCAGAGACCCTGTTTACCTGTCGGAGCTGTGGCGCTGGCTTCCTGCCGGTGTGTGGTGGGCTTCCTGCTCGCTGGGTGTGTGCTGGTCCATATCTTCTATGAGGACCCCCGCTGTTTGTTTGCCGTGCTCTGCAGAGCTGCCGTCTCAGTTTGTCCCACTTTAACCTTTTTAAAGAACAACGCCCGACGTCCAAGGGCAGAGGGAGGGGGTGCAGGGCTGGAGTCCAGGTGAGGCTGAGGATGCCCCGGAGACAGGAGTGGTGGGAAAAGCTCGCCGGCCCTGTTTGATAAGCTGCGGTTCCCTGAATGATCCGGAGGTTACAGGCCGTGGTCTCCGGCAGGACTCGCTGACTCTGTCAGGTGTTTCCGGATTCTCCTTCCTACAGGTGAGCGCAACTGATGTGCGCAGTAGAATCATACTGTCCTGCTAACCCAGAAGCAGCTTCCTGTCATGTTTGATGTCCAGATAAGTGACTCCGAGTTTCCTGCGTTTATTTTACCGAGCCTCCGCCCCGCTGCTTCCCACTTGACCTCTTCCTCTTTTTGTCTCCTCCCAGTGGAAGCTGCTGTGGATGGTTTGGCCCCTGCTGAGGGGCGAGTCTAGGTGACTCCGTCTGAACACCAGGACGGTTTCATAACTCACCACGTCTCTTTAGCTTCTGCTGCGTTTGATCGATGATGTGTTTTCCCTGAACGACGCTCAAAGTTCCCCCTGATCGCTTCACTCTATCCCACCGTCAGTGTTCACACAGCCACGCACAACGCTGACGTGACTTTTCAGGATAAGTAACCACTCGGCTGTGTCCTTCATATGTTAAACACGCAGTTACTCACCCGTTTAAAGCGCGCGCGCGCGCACACACACACACACACACACACACACACACACACACACACACACACACACACACACACACACACCGAAGCCGACCCCTCATTCCTCAGCATTTTAGACTGAGTTATAAGTTCACGTTTTTAGTGTTGAGACAAATGAATGCAGACAACATTTAGATGACTCCGGGTTCTCTCGTATGTACTGAAACTCTGCTCAGTTTCAAATGAAATTTTAATGGACAGATGCAGATCGTTCTCCTGAGCATGGGTCAGTTCTTGGTCGGTTCTCTTCCAGGTGAGGTGAAGGACAAAAGGAGAGTTTTGAGGTTGTGGAGGTTAACGGTTTATAAAGAAGCTTGAGAGCCACCTGTGCAAGCTGGCTTTCATGTACTTTGAGGTGTTTCTGCTGTTTCAGCTGCCAAGTCTCATTTTTTATGAAGATAAATATGAAAATAAATAAACTTATGAAGCATTGTATTGTGATTCATGTAAATAGTTAACACAGATAATTGTCAACATGATTTGAAAACCTGCAAAGACATCAAGTAAACTGAGTGGACTCTCTTACTGTAGCTTTGCATGACACAGCTCAGAATGATCAAGGTTTGCACAGCAGGTAGGCGGGGCTTCTCCCCTCTCTGTGATAAACTGAGTGTTTAGAGCGGCCTGCAGTCTGAGCTCTGGGCTCACTGTCGTCACTTCCAGAGTGTATGTTTGTTCTCTCTCCCTGAGCCTGGTTCTGTTTCCAGAGATTTCTTCCCGTCGCCAGGTGCTTGCTCTTTGCTCATGCTCTTAGCCTTAGTGTACAAAATGTGTTAAGGTGATCTTTGTTATGATTTGGTGCTATATAAATAAAACTGAATTGCTGTACATCAGCTGTGGAACACCAGCTCATGTGCTTTTTAATTGAGAGCAGCAGAGGCCAGCTGATCACCGCTTCACAAGCATCCGTACAGAAAGGCTCCGCCCAGATTTGAACCCAGGACCAAGGGGAAACCCCTGTGCTGCCCCACAGGTTCACGAAACAAGTCATCATGTCACTTATTTCTCAGTGAATCTTTTCTTCATGCTGAACTTTTGGACCTGATCCTAGGCCCCGCCCAGCAGCCAAATCCCACTTTAACCCCTGCTGGCACAGTGTGAACGGTCCCTGTGACACTGCACCAAAGAAGTCAATACAAATCATTAGTGGATGAAGCAAAAAGAAGCATAACACTGGGCACGGCCATATTTAGGTTTTTTCTGCATTTTATTGAGTAAAAATTATATATGCTGCTATAGAAAGTACACAAAAATACAGCAATGTTTTCCTCTAATAAAATAAAGTGTAAAAATGTTTTTTTTGGCTTTTTCATAGAAGATTTATAAAAAGGTAAAAGAAAAAATTTCAATGGGATTATAGGTCACACACAGGCGTCCTCACTTTTCATAAAAAAAACATCAATAACTTCTTATTAATACGAGCTACTCTGCACTAGAACATTAGAAAGCGAGCTTTATACTGTGTTAATATAAACTATCATATAAAATGTTTAAAAAAACCTTTTTTTTGTTTTCCAGCAAAAACATTCAACGAGTTCAGCAGTTATTAATGAAGCATGTAAACATGAAGCTTTTGGTTTGTGAAAGGCCGTTCAACTCAGGAAAAAGATCCTGGCGGCACTTGAAGTGACTTTTGAAGCACCACATCTGTAAAAGAGCCTGAAAGTCAAAAAGGGTCTTTACAAAGACTTGTGCATTTTTCAAAATAAGATGCAGTTCTTAGTCAAATGTGAGTTAAAACACTTGTAAACCTTTCTATCGATACAGTACACATGAAGTTCCAGTGATAAAATAGAAGCTGTTTATACAGAGAGCAGACGGCTACAGCATGTGCTCACAGACGTGATGGTGTAGGAGGTAATACCCGTTCACTTTGGTTTGGTGACGGCCTTAAAACAGCATTTCAAAGTGTTCCAGTTAACAAAAAACCAACAAGTGTTTCAGGACTGCTACCCATAGATGGCGCTGTGTGGGGGCCGCGCTGAAACACGCTTCACCTGCGTCGCAGTGGCGTGGAACTTCTTTTGGGAAATCGACGATCTAGAATAAAGTAGTCACGAGAGTTCACATCATCTCAGAAACACGGATTTGGCTGAAACGTCCTTATCAGAAGGGCAGCAACAGAGAGCGCTAAGGACTCTAAAACACACGTTCTCCACACAGACCAGGAAACAGCACCGCGAGATGGTTTCTCGTTACGTTTTCTGGAAACATCGTCGATGAACAGCAGTTGTGACCTTTCACAGCCGAGGCGTGGTCACCAGTGTTTCTCCCTCTCGGTGGAATAGGAAGAGCTGTGAGGCCGCACACTAACGCTCAGAGACTCGCAGCCTTTCCTGGATTCTAATAAAATGGCATCTGCCTGTTACAGTAACAAAACATCTACAGTAGCACAAACGTCATGACTGCATTCATCAGCTGTCTGCAGACATTAACAGAAGATGAGCCCCTCCCTGCCTTTCAGTTTTTGTCTTTCTGCATCAGCTTGTTTCAAGTATCCAAAGAGATACTGAAGAGATCGCCGTGACAACATCCTGAGCGCGCCCACATCACGCTCGCTACAAACTCAAAATAAAACGCATTTCTTTATACACCTGTTCAACCTTTGACCTAAACGCTTGTTTTTAAGGCTCTCTCCTTCCTGACAAGCACAGTCTGCTCTGATTGGTCAGTTTGTGTGATAAAGTGATACTTTTTTAACCACCTCTATAAAAAGGAGCTGTGAGGACTCTCTGTGGCCTGCTCCGATTGGTCGGATTCATCCGGAGCTTGTTACATATGTAACCAGCAGACTTTTCTGTGACTTTTAACTTTGTATCCAAGCCATTGTTTAGCATTTGTTGTTCAAAATATTTTTACATTCAAATATCACTGATGAGAATACTGATTCAGTCAGGTGACATCGCTGTTATGCCTCCAGAGTATTAGCTCTGAATTTAGAAAGCTTTACTTTGGTGTAAATAGCTTCCTATTTGTTCCCTTTTTTGAAATGTACACGAATGTTTAATTAGCTCTATGAAGTTTTTGGCTGTATTAAAACATTCAAACACCATTTACCACCAAACTAACACTAAACTAACTTCTTCTTTTGTCATTTATTTGAGCGTTCCTGACTACGCACCGGTTTAACGGCTGTCACACCAGCGAGTTACGTGGTGACAGAGAAAAGTCTGGACTGGCGTGTGAGGCAGTTCAGCAGCAGTGTTTTCTTTGGGTTCGACTTTGCAAACCTTTAACATGCAAAAACCCTTGAACAGACTGAAAGTCAGAGGAACAACGAAAAAGTAAAATACAGCCACTTGAAACTAGTGTGCTAATATAAAAAGGAGTAAACAAAAGTACTTTTATTTCCTAAAATCAACAAAGTCTATCAATATAAAGTGATCTAAATATAAAGCTAAATCCCGTCTCATGTTTCCAGGTTAGCTTCAGGTCAGTAGCTTATACCGATCAACTTCCCCAATGAGGGTTTCTTAGTTTGGTCCTTTAAAAACATCCTGCAGCAGTTTTACTGTCGAGTGCACTCACAAAGTTTGGACCAGAAGCCACAGCATCATTACGGCGGACTGACCTCGGCGGGTAAAACAGGAACAGGACGTCAGCTCCGCCTTTGGTTCAAGTCACTTTTAAAGTGTTTTTGTTTGAGATTGAAAGCTCGCTACTACGCCATTCTCCATCTTCTAAAACTTCTAGGTGTTATCTTAAAAACGATGCCTTCCAAGAGCGTTTAAATGAAGCTAAAATCCTATTAAAGTCACGCTACAGTCCTAATGTTAACAAAGCAAAGGCATGGGTGTCATCGCTCCCTTTTAACTCCCCGATGAATGGCGAATCGCCCTACTGGCCTCCTTACCCATCTCACCTTTGCTCACCTGACTAGACTCCGCCCCCTCTGTTTCCAGGGCAGCTGACGTCTTTCTCTAAGCTGTGAATCTGTGTTAGTGTGTGTTATGTGGATCTAAGGCAGAATCCAGGCAGCATCTCGAACCGTTTCCCCGCCGCGCTGACGTTTTGTCAAACCGGCCATTTGCCTTCCAAAATGTCCGACGGAGGGGAGGAAACGGCTGGCTGCTGACGGTTCTTGATAAAAAAGCTGGTGTGTGTGTGTTTGCTGGTGATGGCGGCTTTCTTCTTATTCACAGGCAAAGTAGTCTTTGAGCGGAGCGAACAGATGCCTGATGACGGGGACGCTCCAAGACCGGCCCAGGAGCTTCTGCCGGGCGCCGCGACCCATGTTGGACACGTCAGTGTAGTGGACGGGGAAACCAAAAATCCTGCAGAGGGGAGAAGACCAACCGGCTGAAGATGGTATATTTAAAGTTTTTGTGCACAGTGAGAAAGAAGACCGAGCGAATGCCGGTGTCGTCAGCACGTTAGCTGGGATGCATCGCACTGGACCCTTTCACAGTGTAACTGCCAAAAGCAGCAGCGCGAGTGTTGTCCGCTCACCTCTCCAGCTCGGTGCACCACAGGATGTCCTCCTTCCCGTTCATCAGCACGGGGAAGTGCTGGTCTTTCCCCTGTTTGATGGAGTTGGAGCGAGTAGTGATGGTGCGCACCTTTCCAAACTACGAGACAACAGACGCGTCGTCAGTCTAGCACACAAAACCTGCACGTGAAAACGTTTCTTTTCACGGTGTACGTGACCAACCTTTGCCACTCGGCCGTGATCCAGACAGTCCTGCAGCTGTAGCTTGTCCATCCCTGAGGCGCACAGGGGCCTGAAGCACAGGAGAGATCACACTGTTCACTCCGTCTGCCCTCACAATGCCGGGCGAGTTTCTGATGAAGCATCTGCTCACCTGTTCATCCCCGGCAGGTTTCCCCAGAAGTATCGAGCGCGGTGAGCAGCAGAGACCTCGATGGCATCAATCATCACAGGGTTACACTGCAAAGCAAGGTTGACAAATAACTGAATACATCCCATAATTACTCATGAACACACAGACGGGTTTTTACACCACATGTTCTCAGAGCCGTGAAAAATGATCCAGATCAGCAGACGGACATTTTTTTAAAATCTCAAAACATTTTTAAATATGTCGAGTAAATGATGTTTGTAAGCTCGTCACAGTAGGAAGGACCGAGGCGTCGTCTTTTCATCTTTAACGGAATCTTAACGTTGTTTAGACGTCCTGCAGATTCAGTTTTCAGGCTTGTGCAGGGAGCAAAGATGTTTCTTCCCGACGCTATCATCATCTGTATATTCAAGTTACTTGTTTTCTTATGTATTTGAGCTCTCAAACTTGTCCTGAATTTACACCCAAAACGTTTCCACCGCTCCTCCTGCTCGCGATCGTGGCTCAAGAGTTGGGAGTTCGCCTTGTAATCGGAAGGTTGCCGGTTCGAGCCCCGGCTCGGACAGTCTCGGTCGTTGTGTCCTTGGGCGAGACACTTCAGCCGTTGCCTACTGGTGGTGGTCAGAGGGCCCGGTGGCGCCAGTGTCCGGCAGCCTCGCCTCTGTCAGTGCGCCCCAGGGTGGCTGTGGCTACAACGTAGCTGCCATCACCAGTGTGTGGATGTGTGTGTGACTGATTGTAGATTAAAGCGCTACACAAATCCAGGCCATTTACCATCTAACTGCCAGCTGAGTCTCGGGAGGTGTTAGCAGCACCAATGTTACGTCTGTAACTCACACCACAGACCAGGCATGTAAATCCACTTTTAATATCTACGGTCATAAATTAAAATAATTCAGCTCAGTTTCTGAGGATTTATATTCATATAATTTCACGATTTTGTGGCTCCCGGATCACTCGGAGTACGTCACTGAAACAAGGACACCATATGGACCAAATACACTACAACAGATTTCAGGGCAGTGGCTGTTTGACCATCTGAGACATGTTGAATCTACGTGGTACAAAAGTCCACCTGAACAGATGTGTGACTAACAAGCAGACGAAATGAACCAATGAGATTACCCCGCCGATGGATGGAGAAAGTGCCAGCAGGCAGGGGGCCTGGGGGTACCTCTGTTACATCTAACAATGCTGTGAATACAGCCATTCCCCAACTCTCTGTCAGTGGTACTCATGGCCATTGATCAGTGGGCTTTGATCAATGACCATGAGAATTAATGATCATGTAAATGACCTCCCAGCCCATTGTTCCTTCAGTGGGCTGGTTTCAGTCATTATGCAAATGTACTGTTCATAACAGCGGTCCCCAACCCCCGGGCCTCGGACCGGTACCGGGCCGTGAGTCGCTTGGTACCGGGCCGCGAGAGTTGAGGCTCAGGTGTGAAATGTCTGGTTTTCATGGTTTTTATCGGTTTTCAGCGTTACTTGGTTATCGTTTTTATCAATAACTCGGTTTTCCTGGGTCTTTTCACGTGTGTTATGAATAAATCTTCTTTTTTTCAGTACCGGTACTAGTTTTATTTTGTTGTATTTATCCGCGACACCTTAAAGGCCGGTCTGTGAAAATATTGTCGGGCACAAACCGGTCCGTGGTGCAAAAAAGGTTGGAGACCGGTGACTGGGGAAACCTGCAGTCAGCTGAGACTGAAGAAGTCACCTGATGATGATGACGTTCCCAACACTGACTGTTAGCATTGACAACCTGCTAGCTGCAAATAATCATGTGCAGTTCTTAAAGCAATACCAACTACATTTTTAAATCTTAATATATTAAGTAATCCAAAGTACAGGGAGTGCAGAATTATTAGGCAAATGAGTATTTTGTCCACATCATCCTCTTCATGCATGTTGTCTTACTCCAAGCTGTATAGGCTCGAAAGCCTACTACCAATTAAGCATATTAGGTGATGTGCATCTCTGTAATGAGAAGGGGTGTGGTCTAATGACATCAACACCCTATATCAGGTGTGCATAATTATTAGGCAACGTCCTTTCCTTTGGCAAAATGGGTCAAAAGAAGGACTTGACGGGCTCAGAAAAGTCAAAAATAGTGAGATATCTTGCAGAGGGATGCAGCAGTCTCAAAATTGCAAAGCTTCTGAAGCGTGATCATCGACCAATCAAGCGTTTCATTCAAAATAGTCAACAGGGTCGCAAGAAGCGTGTGGAAAAACCAAGGTGCAAAATAACTGCCCATGAACTGAGAAAAGTCAAGCGTGCAGCTGCCAAGATGCCACTTGCCACCAGTTTGGCCATATTTCAGAGCTGCAACATCACTGGAGTGCCCAAAAGCACAAGGTGTGCAATACTCAGAGACATGGCCAAGGTAAGAAAGGCTGAAAGACGACCACCACTGAACAAGACACACAAGCTGAAACGTCAAGACTGGGCCAAGAAATATCTCAAGACTGGTTTTTCTAAGGTTTTATGGACTGATGAAATGAGAGTGAGTCTTGATGGGCCAGATGGATGGGCCCGTGGCTGGATTGGTAAAGGGCAGAGAGCTCCAGTCCCACTCAGACGCCAGCAAGGTGGAGGTGGAGTACTGGTTTGGGCTGGTATCATCAAAGATGAGCTTGTGGGGCCTTTTCGGGTTGAGGATGGAGTCAAGCTCAACTCCCAGTCCTACTGCCAGTTTCTGGAAGACACCTTCTTCAAGCAGTGGTACAGGAAGAAGTCTGCATCCTTCAAGAAAAACATGATTTTCATGCAGGACAATGCTCCATCACACGCGTCCAAGTACTCCACAGCGTGGCTGGCAAGAAAGGGTATATATTGGTTTTTGTTAAGTTGCCTAATAATTATGCACAGTAATAGTCACCTGCACACACAGATACCCCCCTAAAATAGCTCAAACTAAAAACAAACTAAAAACTACTTCCAAAAACATTCAGCTTTGATATTAATGAGTTTTTTGGGTTCATTGAGAACATGGTTGTTGTTCAATAATAAAATTATTCCTCAAAAATACAACTTGCCTAATAATTCTGCACTCCCTGCAGAGGTGTGGACTCGAGTCACATGACTTGGACTCGAGTCAGACTCGAGTCATTAATTTTATGACTTTAGACTTGACTTGAAAAAATGTTCTAAGACTTGTGACTTGACTTGGACTTTTACACCAATGACCTGGGACTTGAATTGGACTTGAACCGGTTTACTTGAAAAGACTTGATATTTTACCCCAAATATAAAATTTAACATGCATATTATATAGAGATTGAAAATGTGACGTCATTCACGGGTAGAACCGCAAAGGATTCTGGGAACTCGTGGCAAGCGGTACTAGCGCAAGCAGGCTTTCAATTAAAATCAGTTAAACAGCGATAAAAAGAAACACAAAAATGTCAAGAAGCTGTTGTGTTATTAACTGCAATAGCCGGTCGCATGACAGCCACGGGAAGCCGACGGGTAAAGAGATCGGTTGTTATCGGATTACGTCGTTGAGGAGAAATTGTTCGAGCCATGTTTCCGAAGTAACAAAGAGGCGACGGATGGCCTGGATTGCAGTCATTCAAAGACCAAATATAACGTCCCAGAACACTCCAGCTCACAGGTTAGTCTGCTCCAAGCATTTACACAAAGGTCAGTCTGCTGTTGTAGTTAATGCGTCATTTTTCTTAACATAATTGGTGATATAGGTTACAAGCAAGTCTGGCGCTGAACAGAAATTGTCGCGCTATGCTCCTTTATTTATTGTGCATAAATAGTGAATTGTCCTGACACAATATTGCGTTTCGCTTCTGTTATTATGGTACATTGACAAAAACATATACTTTTATTCACAGGATAAAACAGTTGTTTTGTATCACTAATTGCCCAGTACGATTACAGCATACAGTCTTATTGTCACTGCTACATTTCTGTGATGCTACCAGAAATTATTTCCACTACTAATTAATTACCGTTGAGCTCAAAGGTCCTATTAATAAACGGTTAAGGAATGTGTATTTATGACAACAATTTGTGAGACTGGTAAACTTATGATACGTACGATGGTCTTTACTTTCTACACGGTGCATTTCAAGGTCCTGTACCCATCCGTCGGTAAACTGTACCTGGGCTTGTTGCAGTGACCTGAAGTTACTAAACTTCATGAGTGTGTGCACTCACTCCAAGAACCGTATAATTATAAATATGCATATAAATATGCTAGGATGAGATAGCTGACTTCATCTAACTAGCAAATGTTGTCCAGGCTACGTTGGTGATGCAGGTTTTTTTAATGTGTATGATATTTTTGTCATGCGATTTTAAAGCTGGTCCTACAACCGCATCCAAGAATAACATGCAGCTTATCTCAGAACTGTCGGTGAAAATTATTCTTGGAGCTAGGTTTAATTGAGCTGCATTTTAAAGAGGTGCAATTTCACAATTTGTGTATATTTTCTAAGTTCACTATTTTGTCATGTGTTGAGAAAAACACAGATTTTAAAATTACATGGTCTAATATTTACATTTAGCATAACTGCAACATTATTTTTTCGTGTTTTTTTTAAAGACTCGAAAGGACTTGAAATTCAAAGTTTCAGACTTGTGACTTGACTCGGACTTTTACACCAGTGACTTGAGACTCGACTCTGACTTGCCTGACATTACTTGAGACTTGACTTGAGACTTGAGGATAAAGACTTGAGACTTACTTGAGACTTGCAAAACAATGACTTGGTCCCACCTCTGACTCCCTGTATTCAGAATACGTTACTCACAGTGGGTAACTTAACAGAATATGACCAAACTACATTTTGGGGCATGTAATCTGTAATCCGTAGTGGAATACATTTCAACAACACTGCCTCCAGAAACCTGCAGCAATCAAACATATCTGTCAGAACACACTTGTTGGAAATGTTGAGGAAGCAACTTTAAGCAGATTTCCTGAACTTTAACTCCATTTACTGCACAGGCCTGCTCTCCACCCATGTGACTGACCTCCAGGAACCGCGAGATGTCCCTCTTGTCGTTAATGGCCATGGCGACCACGTTCTCAAACATCCAGAAAAATGGGCGGTTCTCGCCGTCCTTGGGCTTGGCTTCGCTCAGAAGTCGATAAAACTCAAAGAACAACCTGCCCGTGCCTTCTGGAGAGACAAAAACCATCAACAGTCAAGAACGCTAAAATCGAACTAGGAATACGCAGGCAGATTATCGCTGCATCAGAAACAACCTTCAAAGAGTTAAACTATCACGCTGTGTGGCTTTAGTGCCTTTAAAAGAGTAGAAAATCACCAAAACACACGTTAAATATACCCAGAATGCACTCAGGGACTCACCGTACAGGCCCTTCCTGGCAGGATTGACGATGGAGAGGTCGTTGCAGGGACTTCCTCCGATCACCAGGTCAAACGGACCCCACTCCTGAATCTGAGCGAGATGACAAAATCAGACAGAACACAGTTCCTGTTTTCAATACGACAGGATGAGTTTAATGTTTCGGCCAATAAAAGAGTTGAAGTTTAAAACTAATCTGAATAAAAAGAGTGAAACAGCTGATTAAATAACGTTTAGGTAAACGTGAAGCAGCAGAGGGTACGATTGTCTGATTCGAAGGGTTGTGTCTCCCTGTGTTCATATGTGATGTTTACAATGATTATTAGAAAGAAAAGACTTTGCAAAGCTCCAGCTGATGCAACAGTCCAGTGCCGCCCAATATTCAGCGAATAAACGTTCATTATTAAAGAAGGAAGTCATCAACCGTTCCTGTTCTGAGGCTTGAACCTATAATAAAAGTGTAGAAACTTTATCCTCAACACGAACGCTGTTTAAACCGTCCTCTGAACACAACCGAGGAATAAGTGTGAAGAAGGGAACGTGACGCGGCGTGCCTCTTATGTACTTCCTGTTTTATTTTGGTAGTCCTGTGTTGCTTGTGCTTTGTCTTCAGTCTGACCTTCTCTCCTGATTCTACTTCTACATATATATATAGTCGACCTTAATCCTACAGAGAATGTGGTGATTTGATGGATAATTAAAGTCCGTCATATATCCACAAACACAACAAGCTGAAAGTCAGTGATGCTGCTCGGTTTGCAGTCCTGAACATCACGGCACAAGCAGGATTCTCTCTGATTGTGGAATAAAAGTATGAACATGTGTTTATAAGTTACACTTGTGTTTGAATCCTGCAGCTTATCACACATTTGATTTCCATGTGTGACGACTGCAAGTGTCCAGAGTGAGGACAGACTGAGGGACCCACTGCTGCACATCATCTGTGAGGCTTTGCACCCCTGATGATCCACCAGGACAAACTCAGCAGTGTGTGAGGAAGAGGAGGAGGAAGAGCCAGCAGCAGCTGACAGATGGAGAGAATAGACAGACTGTTCCCTGTTTGTGAAGGACTGCTAGGAAAGTTTAACATAACTGTCTGTGCTGAATCAGTCTTATTAGGTAATGTTCAAATAATGTGATCATCCCAGTGTTTCCAGTGTGGGAGAAAGTACTCAGAGTACTCAGGGCCTTCAAGCTACACACTATGAAAGGCAGCAACAAGTTTAATGTTCAGAAACCTAAAGTCTGTATCAGCAGCAGGATGGAACTAAAATAAATGTTGGTTTCAGTTCTATGAAGCTTTGAGTATTTTGGATCAGTAGCTGCTGTGTTTGTTGCATCATATTGCTGTAACTGTTTATATGCTTTATATATTCTGAGCTAAGTTGATCTATAGTGTTACATCATATTCTATAAGGATGTTATGTGTTTGTAGACTTTCTGCCCAGTTTGACCCATTTAGCAGACGTCAGCCTGTTTAAGGCTCTGATATCTATTCTGTGTGACTTAAAGAATAATATTTGTCTCTTATGTATAACACATCTGTATATGCACTGTCACAGATACTTGACAGGAAACATAAATAACTGCGACTTGAATCTTTGCTGAAGCTCAGTGTTTGACCCAGAGTTCAAACTCACTGCTGTAATAACTAATCATGATACATATAATAACTATAATATTGGCCATATTATATTTACATTACACAGTGAGATGACTTTAGTCTCATGAACAACATCAGCTGATTGTTATTTACTAACTAATCTTAAATGACTGTTCAGCCCAACAATCATGTTTACAGTCCTGTGGTTTCAGCCTCAGATACTCAACTAATCAAAGTGATGTCATGACAAAAATTAATGACCAACAAAACATTTTTCTCCTTCATTTCTGTCACACAAAGCTGTATGTAACGTGTCTCGTGGTTAGTATCATGGTTGCTAGGCAACAACAGCACAACAAAGACTAGACCGACCATTTCACAGCCTCGCACTTCCAACCTTCTCGGTCTTCAGAGGACGCGGCCCACGTAGACCGCGAAGGCTGCGTCCTCCAAGGCTGCAGACCCTGAGCTGGGACACAGCCCGAGTGTCCGTATGAGGAGTGAGCTTAACTGTTCGGACTCTGTGTTTGTGATAAAGGTATTACATTAAACTCTGGGTTACTTACTGAAAGTTTCACTTCAGCCATATTTGACTATAATTGTTGAGGTAAATCCACAGAGAGCTAAAGCTTTATGTTAATGCTCAGATGATCAGATTTAAGATTCCAGATCAGACCATCTAAGATGTTTTTAACAATATTGGATTTTTTCAAATACTTGATGTAAACTGATGAAAATAAAGTTTTTATTTATTTGTGTAAATAACCTCTTGTAGCTGACTGGCACCAGCTTCACAGCCCAGCAGGGGGCAGCAGACTGATTCTGTTTCACTGGTTTTATTTCAGTCAGTTTGAGCTCGAACATCAGGCTGAAAATACAACAAAGCAGAAATTCGTTGTCCTGCTTACATTTTTCTTGGTGATGTTCCTCACATCGTGGACGTACTTGATCTTTCCTTCATGCCTGACGACGCCCACTGAGATGGAGTCCTCGCACACCTCCGATGCCACATACTGACCCACCTTAAAACCCAGATCTCTCAGGACCAGGTAGCCTGGAAACAAACACGCTCATCTTTACATAGGAACACACACACAGACACACACACAGACACACACAGACACACACAGACACACACACACACACACACACACAGTAGCGGCTCTGAGCTCCTCGCCTGTCTCTCTGAGCCGGCCATCCTTCAGAGGAAACACATAACTTCACCTGTGACCACACCTGACCACGGGTGGGAATGTAGCCCGACCACTAAACTGACTGCTCTCAGCAGTCGGCGTCCGTTAGGATCTGTTGCTGGTGTGTCGACCACCGCTGTTCTCCACCTCCACGTTGGACTGCAGCTGGTGACGGCAGTCCTGGTTCACCAGAACATGCAGCAGGTGGAGAATCTGTCCGTGAGCCGGTACGGTGACCAGAAGCAGGACCACCAGCTGCAGAACAACTTGGATGATTTGGAGTCAGTTTGCAGGACGGGAGACTCTCTGCAGAGGCGGCTGATTATTTATTTCAACAAAACACACCCTAAATATCTGCAGAGGGGAAAACGATGGTTTATTATTGAACCTAAGCCTGAGCTCGCCTTCATCCTCACCTGTGGCAATGCCGTCAAACAGGGACAGCACTCTGATTGGTCGTCTCTGCTCTGCAGGGACTGCTGGGTAAATCTTTGGCTTCTCCTGAAAGGCAAACAGAAAGCAACAGAAATGAGACCTGATGCTCAGCCGACGGGTCAGAAACCAAACGCAGCGTTCGTCCTGCTGCTCCCGCCGTGCACACGAGGGGCACAGAGCTACCCATGTGATTTCATCAGGTGTGCTTTACAAGATCAGATAAAGACACGAAACATCTGAGAAGAAACTCACAAACTCCTGTCCGTTATCGTTGGCGAAGAACTCCTGCAGCTTGAGGCTCCAGTCGTGCCGTCGTTTGAGGACGCCGTACCGCAGCAGCGGCTGGCACATGTAGCATCGCCACGGGTCTAGATAGCGCGCCTGGTCGGACGCACCCGGGTCCACCAGGATGTCCAGACAGTCCACGCAGAAACACCTGGAGGGAGCAGGCGGAGAGGAGGTGAGCCGAGGGAGGGGCAAAGAGGGGAGATGGTGTTTCCTGTTCCTGTCCGTCGGACCTGCAGCAGTTCACGTTGCCGCAGAGCAGAACCTCTCGACCGCCGCAGCAAACGGTGCAGTAAGACTGGTAACCGTCGTCGTCGTACATGTAGGACATCTCCAGGTACACGTCCTGAATACACACAGGAAACCATTCATGACTTATTCAACCAGGAAGCCCCTTCAGATTAAAAGCTCGTTCGTGGCAGACCTGAGCAAACAGCACACTTTGTGTTAGGTAATGAAAGAGGAACAGAACAAATATGAAGCTCTCTGACCTTTAACCTCTCCTGGAGGGGACAAAAAGCTCTTTCTTCTTTTTAAATAAGGAAATCAAAGAGGGCGTCAGCTTCAGCGTTCGCAGCTGATTAATAAACGACATCTGGAATGATGACAGAGCAGGAGGAAGTCTCCACACGCTCTGTGGTCGAAGCCCCGACAGCTGCAGCTGAGTGTCGAGCTGCCATTTTTCAGGGTAACCATTTATTCGACTGCGCGGCGCCACGTTGTTTTTTTCTCCTGGGAAAATCCCACGCTGCCCACACAGGAAGTAGAAATCATTTTGGCTCCCAGACTGTTTCGTTAATGGGAGTTACCAGTTTGCATGTTTGTAAGAATCAGATAATAGACACGGTGTAAATATTATCAGCGTTATTATCACTATCAGCAGTTTGATTTTCTAATCAGAAGGTTGCTGGTTCAATTCCCCGTCTGCTCCAGTCTGCATGCCAAATATCTTTGGGCAAGGCACTAGCCTGTGAGCGTTAGCTAGAAACCATGGATGAGTGTGTGAGCGGGGCAAGTGTTGTTGCTGCTGCTCACACTGAACCCAGAGCGTCTCAGCTTCGTATCTATTCTACTTTCAGACGTTCGTATGGTAATTACACCACGCCGCCGTCACTCAGCGCTTTAATCTGTTCAGCTGAGAACACCTTCATCATCATCATCATCATCATCAAAAGCGCCCCACTCTCACTCTGTTTACTATGGAGCGTTACTTCCTCTGACACAACCAGCTTTACGACTCCTGTCAAATACTGGCTTAAAGCCAACGTGTAGCCCAATGGCGATATTACAGGGTGTGTGTGTGTGTGTGTGTGTGTGTGTGTGTGTGTGTGTGTGTGTGTATGCGTGTGCAGGGGGTTTTCATTAGTCCAAACAGATTTATAATTTATATGAAGACACTAATGTGGCAGTTTAATTTTACGAGCGTCTGGGTCATATGTATCGTTGACGAGTCCTCGCACGCCGTAGCCACTGGATCATGTGACGTGTGTCTGCCGCTCTACCTTGCATGTTGGGCACAAGCCTCCTTCAAACAGCGGGTGGAAGGTTGCACTCGTCTTCCCACAAGAGAGACAAAACTCTGCCAAAGACACACACAGAAAAACACAAAGATCAAAGTGGGATTTCCCTGCCAAGGATCACGAGTCACAAACACACAGGTGGGAATGTTTACCTTCGATACTTCTTTTATTCTTCAGAACTTCATTCACCATTTGTTCTGGCAGGAAAGCACAGGAGATGTAAAAATAGGAAAAGTGACATAAACTGCGAACTTTATACGACTCAACCAACATAAAGAACAAAAATAATTCAACTGAAAGCACAAACTGATAGATATGAGATCTGTGTTAGACAGAACAGCTGAGAATATCATCTCTAATAAATTGTTTCATTCTCAAAAACATAAAAGCTTGATTTTTCCAACATTATGCTTTAAGTGTAGTTTAGTCCTAATCACACACTTTATTGTTTGAATATGATTCTCTGAACTGGATATTTTTGTTCTCAATACACATTTACACATAAATGAGCCGAGATGTTGGGAGAGTTGCTCATTTCCAGCTCTTTATGTTTAACCTTGAACTCTACCAGAGTAGCTTTGCATGATTCAGATCATAATAATCCTTCTTTATTTAATACTGGGCCTCGAGGCAGCCCCTCAGTTCAGCCCCTGTCTAAAACGAGTTGTTTTAGCTCCTCCTGCTTTTGAAAGGCTGCAGTTTTGAGGAACAGGTGGGCGGGGTTTCCCTCTCTGTGACATCATAAGGATGCTGTAGTGTAAAAACTGTGATAAAACGGGTTCAGTGTGTCTCTGAGCACATCCTTGAAACATACAAATGTTAAATACATAACTTACACCAGATTTGCTGACATACATTTCTAAATTACATCCTCCACTTTGTGAGGGTTCACTGAGTTTAACCTTTGACCTTTTACCTCTGTTGCACAGCTCCTCGGGGGCGGCCTTGCTCTTACACAGGCTGAGTTTGGGCCGCTTTGCGCTGGGGAAGTACTCGCACAGGGACACGTCGAGGACGTGGTGCTCCAGAGGGTTACTGTCTGCGGACACATACAAACACACTTACATCCTGCAGCCTGTTTGGGATCAACAGTGAATGACAGTGTGGCTCTGCTGCCTTGCTCACTGGCACTGTGTGTGGGTTTCAGTCCTTCCTCTCCTTTGGGCAGGAAGCCCCCATTGGCCCAGTCCAGCATGGGTTTGACCTGGTCCTCTGGGCTATTCGACTTGCAGGGAGGAAACGTTTTCTCTGCTCGGATGCTCGCCATCTGAGGGGGAGACAGACGTTATCCTACCTGGGACGGACTGAGCACGTGCAGATTCAGGTGAAACCACGGTGACAGAAAGCATTTTACACACAGATGGGAAAAAGGATTCAGATGCTCCACACGGGCATTTAAGGCACGACAAGCCAGGCAGGCGACGCTTGACCAGTAAAATGTAAAACAGACTAAAGCAGGAGGGCGCTTTGGGTTCCTGTAAATTACTGCCGCCTGCGCCTGCAGGAGGAGCTCAGTTTGGCAGCAGCACGTCTGTAAAAGTTGGGACGGCTCAACAAAATCAAATCAAATCACTTTATTGTCACATCACATGTGCAGGTACATTGGTACAGCACATGTGAGTGAACTTCTTGTGTGCGAGCTTCACAAGCAACAGAGTTGTGCAAAATACAAGAATGTAAACGCTGAAAACCGAGAAGAGAAACAGCTGGAGGAAGATTTATCAGCTGGTCAGGTGACCCGTCAGCGCTGGGTCACATGATCGGGCAGAGCTTCACCAAGCTGCAGAAACTGAATCCTCACTGTGAACATGACGTCATCTACACACTGTGACATCATCAGCGCGGGGACGAGGACGATAACCTTCAAACGCTGCTCTGTGAGAAATCAGTGCGCAGGCTCAGGAACGCTTCCAGAAACGCCGTCTGCGAGCGACTGGGCGTGACGTCCGCCCGTGTCGGCTCCATCACGTGGAGGAGAAGCCACGCGTGACCCCGATGGAGAAACGCCCCCGTCTCCTTTAAGACTGATCTGAGGTCAGACCCATCCAAACATGGACGCCATGTCCAGACCTTTGAGAACATCTGGAGCATCGTGAAAGCACCAACAGGACTGCTGAGCAGCTGGAACCCTCCATCAGAACGTGGCGGCGTTCCTCAGCTCACAGACCGTTACAGACCGATGGACCTGCTTACTCTGATTACACACCTGAGCCCTGTGTCGTTATGAATAGAACAGCTCATGAGACTTACAGCTCGCTCATGTTTGAGGAGTGATAACGGGTCTCTGTGACGGTCCATGTTTAACACGCACCAATGACTGGACAGGAGATAAGATGCAGGCGGATCGCTGTCTCTGTGTCACCCGAGCGTCACGTGTCACAGTGCAGGATGTCAACAGCAGGCTGTTTCTGCCTGAACAATTCGACAGGCGAGCTTCAATTATAAAACTCGTTTGTAAAATAACCGTGTGAAGACTCTCCTGGTGAGAAAGCCCCGAACGCTTTTAGCAGGAAGACGAGAGGCGAGCAGCGAAGGGGCGGACGGGAGACGAAAGACGGCGGCGCGAAGACGCCCGGAGGCCGCCTCGCTCTCTCGCACACGCTCCGTTACACAAACACAGGTGATTATGAAAGATGTCGAGCTCTGTTTCTTCTAACGATTGTTTGTGCGTTAAAGACTAAAGCTGACTGTGTTCCAGTGTTTGTGATAAAGTCGAGTGGCTGCAGACTCGTTTACTCATAAAATTCATAAAGTTCCTCTCACACTCAAATCCTCTCGCATTAACACGTTTATCTGTGCAGCCCTGAGGCAGTTATTATCTGAAATCAGATCCTCTGTGCCGAGCGCCCCGTCCTGCCTCCATGTTTCTGGTTTCTGCAGCAAAGGAAACGTCTCCCGTTTACTCCATGAGAACATAAGAGGTCAGGAGAGACAGGTGATAGTGAGGACACACACACTCACACACAGACACACACACAGACACACACACAGACACACAGACACACACACACACACACTCACACACAGACACACAGACAGACACACAGACACAGACAGACAGACAGACACACAGACACACACAGACACACACAGACAGACACACAGACACACACAGAGACACAGACACAGACACACACAGACACACACAGACACACACAGACACACACACAGGTGTAAACATGCATAAATACACTTCCAGTGAACCAGTTTGTTCTTGGCAGGGAACCACGCTACATGTTTTTACAGCAGACTTTAGACCTGAAACATGACACACACACACACACACTCACACAGACACACACACACACACACACTCACACAGACACACACACACACTCACACAGACACACACTCGGTATCTTAGTGAGGATATCTCCCTGACATAATGCTTTCCCTATCTGCTTACCCTAACCATCATGAGTGAATGCCTAACCCTGACCTAACTGTAGCCCTGACACTGAAACCACATCATGAGTCTGAGTCTTCACACTGGTGGGACGGGCTGTTGGTCCCCACAAAGATATGTAAACACTAGGGGTGCAACGATACACAAAATTCACGGTTCGGTTCGATACTTTGGTGTCACGGTTTGATATTTTTTCGGTACAAAAAAAATGTTCATGCCTTTTTAATTTGTCATTTATTAAGATTATAAATATATATTTTAACTCAAAAGTACAGTTTTAAATTTAATGTTGCTGAAACAACAAAGTAATAAAAAATAATCTATCTGATGGAGAAATCCCTCATCTTTGGAAAAGAGAGTTTATTACAGAGAAATGGCTCTTTCAAAATAAAAGCTCTACTATACTCTTCTTCTGGGCTATATTCTCAGCAGCATATTAAACATATCAGGTCCCCATAAGGAGAATCCTGTGCTAACGGCTGTCTAAATGACTCGGGTAAAGTTTGTAGCATGCTGCTTGTTGTTTTTGTCTGCTTCCACTTGTCTTTGCACGAGGATGATGTCGGAGTAAATGTGCAGTCATATTCGTTGTGTTCCCACTAGTGCTGTCAGCGTTAATCTGAAATGACGTTAACGCCACAACACGGCAAATCTCCGTTAACGAGCTACCGCCGATCGCCCCGTGCGTGGGGCTAGACGGCGTCAACACGTTAACGAGCTAACTGCGCTAACGCACTAGTTCCCACCAATTGAGCATTGCGTGGCACATCCAACACACTGTTTTACTTTTGTCCATGACGCGCTTACCTTCAGGGTCATACGTCACATGAAAACCAAAATAGTTCCAAAGGCCAGATCTGAATGAGGTTCAATTTGCCATGTTGCAAGGAGACCTTAACTTCTGTCTTGCTAGCTTGCGCTGCGCTCAGTGGATCTGCGCTCGACAGTGCAGCCTAGGCGGAGTAGTCGAACGCAGATCCACTGAGCGCTCAACACAGACAGCATCGTCAGAAGGAAAGTTGATAAAATAAATTACAAATGTTGTATTGTTCGATACATATGCGTACCGAACCGAAAGCACTGTATCGAACGGTTCAATATCGATACGAGTATCGTTGCACTCCTAGTAAACACAGTCACACACATGTGATCCTGTGTGTGTTTTGTCTGCATGTCGCTGGTTCTGGTTTCTGACACTGGGACCTACAGCTGTAAAATTTTGCATGTTTATTGTTTATGTTACATAATATTAAGTGAACGACCCCGAGGGCGTGGGGTCGGGGGAGACAGGAACCCCAAGTTAATAAAAAAGAAACATCCAATCAGGACGCAGGCAGGGCGCATTTAAAGGTTGACCACATGGTTACACACCTCCAGGCTACATTTATTTAAGATGAGTCACAAACTCTGTTTTGCTTGTTTGATGACAGAAATGCTGCGCACGGTCATTTAAAACTAGATGAGATGTCAATAAAGCTGCACACCAAAACAAAGAACCAATCAGAATCGACTAGCTTTGGGTAACCGTTGTAAGAAAGAGGAAACAGTCTCAGAGGAGGTCTGCTGTCACACGAGGCTCATATGACGCAGAGAACTGCAGGTAACAGGTGCATCATGTGACATACAGGGAGCAGTTGCAGATAGCCAACCCTGACACTGACCTCCAGCGCCTGGAACACCGCCCTGCGGTACGAGGCCAGCTTGGTGTAGGAAGCCTGGCTGAAGAACTTGGGGAAGGCGGTGAGGGAGTCCAGCTTGTCTGCAGAAACCTGGAGCAGAGAACACGGCATCAAACACACACGTCCCGCCATCCCGACGCCACAGCGTTTCTGCGCCTCCTCACCTCAGAGAACTTCCCGTCCCCAAACCACTGCAGCCACCTCATGCCGTGGCTGGCCTGCCGCTTGCCGGTGGCTCGCCACGTCACCACGATCCCCGGCCACCACGAGAAGCCTTTGATCTTCCCCCAGACCAGTTCGCCAATCCCGAAGCCCTTGTTGTCCTAAACAGAGACACGGGAGGAAGTGCTGAGTTCATTCACGAGCATCGTCACTTTGTGTTAATTAAAGACGAATCAAAGATTAAAGTCGGGTGAAATCAGTGCGAGACGTTTCGTACAGCAAAGTCTCCTCATCGTGGACGTGAACGTCAAAGCGTTATCAGACGCCGGTCACGTCTGCGAGCATTCCCTAAACCTGCGGACCTCCCACTTAGTTGGTTTGTAGTTTGACTCTGTTCTGTTGTGGTGCAAATATAATAAAAAAGACTAAAACAAAATGTGTGTTCGTCCACGTCGGCTGAAGACTCGCTGCTTCCTCTGCAGAGACTTCATCACTGATGACATCACAGCCGTTTCCCGGGGCAGCGGCTCTTTAACGAGCAGCTGGTGGAGCCCGGGCCATGTGACCCTTCAGCCCAGCGGGCTGCGTGGATGCTACGCCCCTCTGACGGAGTGGCTCCTCTGAGCTCAGAGCTTCCATCACGAGTTTCCACGTGGACTCCTCGGGTCATTTCCAGCTTCGTTTATTATTCCTGGACTCCACCGGTTCCACCTGATTGGCTGCCCTTCTGTAAAAGTCTAAACAGCAGCCGTACTGCCTCTCTGTGACATCGTACAGTACCAACAGCAGAAAAAAACTGAACAATGAGAAAATAGAAAGCCAGCACAGGTCGCCCTGTGTTTGAAAGTGGCCTTAAAAGGGGAGGAGCTAAATCTTGTTGAAGACAGAGGATGAGAACCGCACTGATCACATCATCACAAACAGGAAGATTTGCACTCATGTGGACTTACGCTGTACTCCTGCTTGGTTTCGGAGCTGGACAAGGTGCTGGTGCTCTGGGCCGAGTCTTTGGAGTCTTGTTCCATGAGCTCCAGTCGAGGGGTCTCCGGGACCCCGCCGGACCCGACCGCAGGTGCCCGAGGATTCCCGGGACACTGAGGGCAGGGAGAGGGAAGGTTGACAGAGGAAGAAGTGGGAGGAAGACCTGTGAGGAGCACAGACTCGACAGCAACAATCATCCTGGAGCTGTGATGAGTCGGCAGCATCATCCCGCTTTGACCAAATATTCAAACACAAAGTAAAATGAATAAAAAGCATCTTTGTTAAACTCTTTTATGAAAGAAGAGAGGATGAAGGAGGAGAAGCGATTCTGCAGGCTGCAAACTGACAGCACCACCGCTACCCCACCCTGAGGTGGATGGATGTGTATCTGTGCAGCTTGTTGCATTGTCCCCTCCCTGCTGCCCCCTGCTGGTCGCTGAGTCAGTCGAGCCGTTAACGTTTTGCAGACTTTCATAAATCCAAATATCTTTTTCTGTATTCTAGAAGAAGATCAGCTGCATCTAAGCTCGCCGCGTGGACAACATGTTTTATGTTTTTAACGGCTGCACATTCCCGAGAGTTTACCCGAGACGTGCCGTGCTCCTGTTTGCGGCTCTGTCTGCGAGGCTTGCCGTGTGCGTGCGGCGTCCGGCCGGCCTGGAAGATGGTTCTGGGTCGAGGCGTCTGTCTCAAGCCCTGAGACGCTCCTGAAGACTTGTCCTGCAAAGAGACAAACACCAGACCAGTGTCCCCTCTGCTCTCGCCTAAATCACAGGGCGGTGAAAAGCTCCTACGCGAGAGTCGTACCGAGTCCCAGGTGCTTTCCTCGTCCTCGCGTCTCTTCCTGCTCCTCTTCCTGCTTCCCCTCGAGCACTGGTTACCATCTGTGGCGGGAAGACAACAGATGGACAGAAGGTGAGACAGATGGTCCGAGAGAAACTGAATATTTTCGCGGGACGGCGTCGCTGGGCAGACGGCTGCCAAAGTCAAAGAGCTTAAACGTGACGATTTGGGCAGTTCAACAGCTTCAAGAACAAACACAAAACCTCACACAGCAGAACATAAACATCTCAGTTAAGTGATTAAAAATGCACTAAATGTTTAATAAGTGAAGACGCAGACACGCTGCATCGCTCCGTCAGGCTCCAGGTTCTCGTGACTTTTAAAGAACTGAAGCAGAAACTTAATCTGAAGAAATGCAGCTCATCATCATCATCATCATCATCATCATCATCATGCTGACAGCAGGAAATCATCGCCGCAGCAGAAACATGAAGTGTAAGTCTGAGAAACGCGTGACCTCACTGGCAGCTGTAATCATTCACACATTTTCCCTTTTAATGTGAAGTTTCTGTCCGCAAACACACAGGAAGCCAGCGGACCTTCAAAATAAAGGTCTCACATGAAATAAGTGACGGCGTAAAGACGAGTGGCGTGAGTTACCCTGAGGCGAGGCAGCGTCTCCGTTCTGTTTGGGGCTGAAGGGTGAAGGCGGCTCGGCCGCAGTCAGGGGGCTGTTCTCATTGGTCAGTTCCACTCCGCTGTCATTCTCGGACAGGCCCTCAGCTGGAGGCGTGTCCCCGTTCACCGCTGCCTGGAGACAGAACAGAATCACAAACACTGTTATCTGAGATAAAGCCTCGGAGTGAGGCGGGACGCAGACGAGTGGCAGAGGCGCCCCACAGAGACGCCATCGCTCCATCAGCCCTCCACCCGGAGAGAAGAGAGAGATGATGGAGCTCCACAGAAAACATTTTATTTTACATTTCACTTCCTGTTACCTTTTACTCAGTTTGTCACTGTTATTACCTGAGACTTGGCTGCGGCGCACAGAGTCGATGCTTTCAGGAACCGTAAACGGTAAAAGTTTGGCCTAAAACCAGCGGGAGCGCCGGTGACCAGCAGATGATCAGCTGATCGTCTCCAGTGTCAGTTCTTAGTTTTTGGCCCTTACACGTCTTCTTCTCACATGTTTTTAAGGACATGCTGCACACAGAGATATCCCAGGTTTCCAGGTAACTGCTCTTTGGGAATCACCCTGTTCGTCTAAAAATACTAAACTGTGAGATTTTGACAGACTCTACTAACGAAACAGGAACAGACGATGTGTTGAAAATCTTTGCCCGTGTGTCTGTTATGTGCAGATGCCTTCATAATTAAATGAAAATAGTCCGGCACAAGATCAGCCAAATCAAAGGTTTTGTAAGACCTCCAGAAAGTCTGGCTCCTTGAAACGAGGGCTGGCTCAGGACTTCTGCACAGCACTGTGCTGCTTTGCATTGTTCCAATAAGCAACTTTTCCAACTCCCAGATTTTAAGTTCAGTGACGTTAAAGCCTGAAGTTTGTGACGCGAGCGCACGCCACCCTGACCCTGCAGCCCACACAGGGCTCTGCATGACGACGGCGTGCTTGACGTGCCGACACCAACGCTCCACATTCCCGAAGCCTCAGGTCATACTCAGGCAAACACTCACCGGAGCCTCTGGCCTCACCGCTGTGACGGCTGCCATTAAAGCGTCACGTGACAAACGATTAGCGCGCCTGACACTGAGCTGAGAGCGGGCAGCCGACGCGGTGCAGTCAGGACTTGTTCAGGCTTCTAATCTCCTGACTGCCGCAGACGTTTGGTGCCGTTCCAAGTGGGTCATCCGTCATCTCCAGCATCCAATACGTTAGCTTACTGTCCGTGTCGTACTGCTGCGCTCTGTGTGTGTGTCAGCTGAGACTCTGTGGTCTTGTGGGTCTTGCAGGCAGGTCTGCAGCGTTAAACACAGCCTGGTTACAAGTCCAAACACTGACATGTCAGCAGTTTTCTTTGTTGCTAGCTAAATAAAAGCACTTCAAACAAAAAGCCATCAGGCACGAGGATGTTGTGTAACTACAGTCCAAAGCCTCACTGCCTTTTACGCAGTTTTACTCTTTGATCTGGGAGAATCCACCCACCGTGTTTAGCTTCAGGCCACAGCTGTGTTTCAACACTGACACATCTGCGCCTCCACCTGGGGCGGTGAGAACCACCTCACTGACAGGTGGATGAGCGCCGCGTTGAACGGCTGCTGTCTCATCATACGTGAAGCGAGCAGCGTTCACACAACCTGTAACTTTAAGTGAAACTTTAAGTTAGCTTGTCTTAAAGAGACACCACACAACTGCGGCGGTTACAGCGGGCGTAGTCATAGCGACGCTGTACCGTTGGTGGTTTGATCCCTGGCTGCTCCAGTCCGACCCGACTGTGACATCAGGACCATCGTTTACAGCTGCAGATACATTTATAGACAAACTAAATCATGTCCTCCGCTTCTCCTTCTTCCTAACATATTCTACATATTTGAGATGTTTAGTCCACCAATCAGAAAACCCGAGGTCAAAAGGTCAAGAGCTCCCATTAGTGGGTTTCAAACTGCCCAGGAAGAACAGAGGGCAGGTCACGGCAGGTTTAAAGGCGCTGAGCAGTAGGTCTCCGAAGGTCTTTTCTTCTTCTGTGTTTTTACTCGTTTTCGGGTGTCTGTGTGTGTGTGTGTGTGTGTGTGTGTGTGTGTGTGCGTGTGTGTGTGTGTGTGTGTGTGTGTGCGTGTGTGTGTGCGTGTGTGTGTGCGTGTGTGTGTGTGTGTGTGTGCGTGTGTGTGTGTGTGTGTGTGCGTGTGTGTGTGTGTGTGCGTGTGTGTGTGCATGTGTGTGTGTGCGTGTGTGTCTGTGTGTGTGTGTGTGTGTGTGTGTGTGTGTGTGTGTGTGTGTGTCTATCCCATGATAGAGCCGCAGCAGTAGCTGCTAGCTGTCTGCGAGGCTGCACCGCAGCTAGGTGGAGCCAAACATTTTATGTGTGAAGAACTTTGGTACTTGTTCTAATAGTGATTTAGTGACAAGGTGCTGCTGTTAGTCTGGATTTAAGCGAATGCAGGCTGAAGCTGCCAGTGTTTACGACCAACATCAGAGTGCAGCCTGCAGCGGAGCAGCAGCAGAAAGATCATCACGACACTTTAGAGAGTCAGAGGAAGAAAACAAGCAGCGAAGGGGAGGAAGAGGAGGGAAGGAGCAGCTGTGAAACAGATGGAAAATTCAGACTGTGCAGAGTTTTTAAGCCAAATGACCACAGTGCATATCTGCATCTGTTTGTGATTGTTAATGCTCGTAAAACAGTGTGTGTGTGCAAGTTTCCACTATAACAAATGAACTCTGTGAACTCGTGAGAAAGTGTGCGCTCAGTGCGGTTTGGAGCAGAAACTGCTGAGACGGCTAAACGAGGCAGGAAAAGTGAAACACGCTGAATCGTTTCAGCTGCTGAGACATTCGCTCACCGAGGTCACGGCGCCGCGTCCTCTGTTGGTTTGTGGATGCATTTATTCCCCAAGAGCTGGTCTCACAGACGCCACGTTAAAAATCACGACATATCCGACCTCACGTCCGGAAATCCATTCATTGTGGCGGGAATGAACTTTGTATAAGTTGCGGGTCAATCTGCTCCATCGCTGCTGCTGTCTGTGCGGTGCCCATTTATTCCACCTTGTGCCCTGACTCCACCCACTAAACGCTGAGTCGGTTTCTTTGTTTGCTTTGTTACAATGAATGAAAACGCTGTGCCGGTAAGTTTACTGACTGGTTTTATTTATTAAATATTAAATATCACTTCCAGAGTCGAGTGATTTTTGTATTTTTGTCCATTCTGGATGTTTTTTGTTACTTTTCTAATTAGACTTAAATTCAGCTGAACTGAACCTTGTCCCACTTCCTTTTGGGACCAAATGAGTTGTTTTGTGTTGTTTATAATAAATATGTACACTCGGGCTCGTTAGTCGAAGCTCCTTCTGATTATGAGCCGTCGAGCTGCAGCCAGGCTCGCAGACACAAGAAAACAACGACGCTGACATTTCGGAGATTTTGATTACAGCATGATAAAGTTCAGCTACTCCACCCTGAAGTAGGTGGTCTCCACCTCATGCAGGACTGCTGCTGATGGCAGCTACCACTCGCACACCAAACAGAACTTTTCAGAAGGACTCGGGCCTGGAGCGAGCAGGAGGCACCGAACGCGTGGGCGGCATATACGACCTACCAGGCGTCAGGGCAGCGGTCGGGGGATCGTCCATGAACAGAAGCTACACGAGCGTTGACGTAGAGACCAGCTGGATTTAATTTAGTCCATCTTTAAACCTTCACCCGCAGATTTCTGGAAGTGAGAGCTGAAGCAGTGTGTGTGAGCTGACGTGGAGTCATCCATCCACCTGCAGCTGCTATGAAGTCCGAGTGGAGCAGACGAGGGAGGAGCAGCTGTTTCATGAGCCTCTGCAGATGTTTCAGCTGCATGAAGACTCCACAGGAGCTCTGTATGTGAAAACAAGACCGGGGAGTCCCTGCTCCAGCCCACCGTGGAAACTGCTTAACCTAACAGCTGGATGAAACAGCACAGCTGGAGGGAGTTCCTGCAGCACAGCTGGATGTTACGTGGCCCCGGCTCTCACACCGCGCTCCGCATCGCTGACAAACATATTAAAACATAAATGATGACGCTATGGTGTCACAGTCTGACCTAGAGACTCGTTGTAAAAACATCTGGCTGCACGCTTATGTGGTTATACACACTCTGACCCAGCAGCTGGAGCAAACGAAGCTTCTGCTGCTGGCACCAATATAAGAAAAGTGCTTCCTCAGGGACCCTGCAGGACTGAGCATCTCTCTCCTTCATTACTTCTGCTTGTCGGGTCGCGGGGGCAGCAGCCTCAGCAGAGAAGCCCAGACCTCACTCTCCCCAGCCACCTCCCCCAGCTTGTCCAGGGGAATACCAAGGCGTTCCCAGGCCAGCCGAGAGATATAATCTCTCCAGCGGGTCCTGGGTCTGCCCCGGGGCCTCCTCCCGGTGGGACATGCCTGGAACACCTCACCCAGGAGATCCCCGAACCACCTCAACTGGTTCCTTTCGATATGGATGAGCAGCGGCTCTACGCTGAGCCCCTCCTCAACATGAGGCCCAGGTGAAGTCAGACACTGTCACCAACAGCATGATCCAGGTCAAAGGACCACAGAGCCTTCCTCTCCGCTCTCAGCTACTGAACTCCAGGTGACTGACGCTCTTCGTTAAATCGCTCATTCTGCCTCGTTTAGTTTCACACCAGAACCAAAACACGGCTCGGCGTCGGCCAGGTCAGCGCACACGCCATCATCATCCTCACCGTCCTCCCAAACCTGCTTCCCTGGATATCCGTCAGCCCTGTGCCTCAACAGGAAGTACAAAGCAACGCTTCACTTCCTTTTATGGCCCGCTGCTGTGGTCACCGACGCTTCTTTGAAAGATCGAGCTTGTGTTTACTGAGAGCCGCTCTGGCTGGTGTGACCCCGCGACGCCTCACAGGCTACGTCACGCACATTCCTTGGCATGAAGCAGACTGCCCCGCGGCGCTCCGATGATGCTGTCAAATCGTCTTAGTGACGGCCAGAATGATTAGAAACACCGGGTGGAGCGTTTTCACCAGGGGGGCTGGAAAGCAGCGAAGACCCGCCCCATGCCACAAGTACGGCAAAAACCGAGGCCTCGTATTTCCTGCTTAGGATTAGCTCGGACGTGTGTGCGTTTGTGTTCAACACGTCTACACTGCCGGCGTCATGACCCGCTCCTCCTACCTCCTCCTGTGCAGGGTGAGCGAAGGAGTGCATCCTAACCCAAAAGCCTTTCTCCCCTACGCACACAGGACGGTGCTGAAGCTGACAGCCAGTGACGATGCAACAAATCAAAAGATGCTGACTCACACCACCGCCGAAGTCCCAAAACAAAACGCGGTAAAGAAACCCTGAAATTATTCCCTGAGCAGGAAGTGTTACGGATCAAAGCTGCCCGACTTTCCCTGAATCCCAAAGAGCAGAAAAGAAAAGCTGCACAAACACTCGGAGACGAGAGGAGACGAACGGGTGGAGGAGGTGAAAGTGGAGAAAGAAGAGAAGCAGATGGAGGCGGATCAGTGATGGAGTGATATATGAGTGAAAGACAGGAAGTAACGGACGACAGGAGGAGCCAAGTGTGCGTCTGTGTGTGTGTGTGTGTGTCTGTGTGTGTGAAGTGAATCCATTTGCTGAGCTTATAAAGAGGCCACTGTGCTCCCTCCATCCTTTCCTCCTCGCTTCAACTCCTTCCTCCCTCTGTCCTTCCGTCTCCCAAACATTTCTGGTTTCCGCCTCAGCTGTGTGTGTGTGTGTGTGTGTGTGTGTGTGTGTGTGTGTGTGTGTGTGTGTGTGTGGCACTGCATGCAGCCTCTCTGCTGACGTGCATTCTCAATTGGACTCATGTAACATGCTGGCGGTCCTGCCCGGGCATCTGCCTTGGCAGCGATACACACTCTCCTTTAAACCCACAGCTGGCTCAGGCAGCAGCTGGGGGAGTGGCCATGACTGTGTGTGTGTGTGTGTGTGTGTGTGTGTGTGTGTGTGTGAGACTCACTGTGGCCGTCATGTTGTTGCTCTTCTCCATGATAGCAGCAGAGTATTTGTTGGAAGGCATGGCGGTGGCGCTGGATTCCCGTGTCTGTGCTGACTCCTTCTCAAACCTGCAGGACAAAAACGTGAGACAGTTTCCGTCAGCGTCACGTCTGCTCGGAATAACGCTCTTCTTCCTCGGGTCCTCGGGCAGCTGGACTTACAGCTGGAGTTCACTGAGACTTTACCAGAGGAGTTAGGGGTGGAGCAAGTCACCTACTGATCGTGAGGTTGGAGGTTTGATCCCCAGTCTGCGCTACTACGTGTGAATGTTAGATAGAAAAAAGCGTTTGTGTGAAACACATGGTTTTCAGCTTCAACCAGTTAAACCGCCTCTGAGGCGAGCTATTTTAGCCCCTCCCCCTGTCACAGGTAGTGCTGGGCTGCACAGGTGTGGGTCTATCTTTAGTTTTAATCCATCAGAGAGAGATCACACCTCCAGCGATCGAGTTAATTAAACGATCTCCTCACTCTTATTTTGAAATTCCATTCTGAAATATAACAAGCTCAAGTCTTCCCTCCAGGCCGAACCGGTCACCGGTTACCTCGTCGTCGTTCGGAGAGGATCTCAAACTCTCCGTCAGGTGGAGATACGTCCAGGTTCTGATAGGCTGAGAGAGACACGAAAACTAGCGGCTGCCTGACGGTGCAGGCGGAGTGCCTCGGCCTCTCTGGAGAGGCAGCCGACAGACTCGACAGGACGACCTAATCACTGCTTTAGGTTAAAGACAGAAAATAAGAAAGGATGTTTAACATAAAGCTGCGACCTACACGCCCATTCCACATCCTGGGCCTCTGCAGAGAGGATGCGCAGCTGAACAATCAACAATCGCCGCTGTGGCCTCGGATGAAATTCCTCGGATACTCCAGACTTCCTTCCTAACGCTGAAGTGCTGCTTTAATGACACAGCTGATGATGATCGTCAGTTTCACTCAGAGTTTGTTCGGAAGCGGAGCTCGAAATGTTCACGGCCGCGCTTCAGAGTGCGTTCGACGCAAACGGCGTGAAGAAGAAGGAGAAGTGCGTCGATGGGGCATTACTGCGGCTGAGCATGACGACAGAGGCAGAGCACAAACACGAATCTGTGAGAACAATCAGGAGGAAAGAAGAGCAAATAAAGTCACAGTGAGAACGGATCAAAGCATCGAAGGAAACAAACGACCGAACAGCACACGGAAGCTGGATGAGGGAGCAAAGGAAAGACAGAAGGAAGGAAAGAAGGAAGAAATGGATGAAACAGAAAATAATAGAAGCCAAAGTAAAGACGTGACACGATCGGACGCTCCCCGACCTGCCTGCGGGTTTTTTCTCCCTCTCCATTTCTGGGGTTGTTTATGGAAGTTGCTCCGGAAGTCAGGTGCTGAAGGGCATCTGAAGCTGTTTCCAGCTGTTTGCAATCATCAGAGCTGTTTAACAGCGGAGTCAGGTGACGGTCAGCGCTAGAATATTTCGCCAAGCCCGATAGTTGTGACGTGAGAGCGGACAGACTGACTGCTTGCCTGCTGTAGGATTTCACGAGCGCGGGTCATTGCTGGGAACATCGCAGGACGTCGTAGCACCACAGGACAAACGCAGAGGAGAGCGGGCCTTTGTGATTGCTGCGCACAAACTTGGAACAGCCTGGTCATCGTCTCTCCAACACTCGACATTTTTGAAACACGTCGGAAACACATTTTTACTCTTTAGCTTTGAATTGTGACTGAGTTTCATTCTCTGTGTTTGTTCTACTTTTTACTGCATGCAGCACTTTAATCAATCTGTGTTGTTTTTAAATGTGCTTATAAATAAATTGATTGATTGATTGCATATTTGCATTGACTATTGGACTAATTTATCACTGCAAATAAAAGCACTGCCTGTTCTCCAAGAGTTCACACCTCGCTGCTCTGTGGGACTGATCTGACCCAAAAAAGCCTGAAAAAAGCAAACACACAAACCTATCAGTGTGTGTGTGTGTGTGTGTGTGTGTGTGTGTGTGTGTGTGTGTGTGTGTGTGTGTGTGTGTGTGTGTGTGTGTTTACACCACAGACGTGTGTGTAGGTTAGGATTTCAGCGAGGTTAAAGGTCAGTCTCTGGGTACTGAACGGTCGCAGGATGATTAAGGTGATCTTCTCTTTCTGCTCAGTTCCAGCTCGTCTCTTTTTGGACTACAGCAGCTTTGCATGATTCACAACTCAAAATAATCCTTCTTTAGGTGACACTGGACTTTGCTGCACAAAAGGATGGGCGCGCAATGGTAAAGCGGAAACTGCATCCAGGACACAAACAAATGCATTATGCTTCAGCTCTGCACAGAATACATCCTAAAGGCTAAGCTAGCCAGAAAGCATGCTAACGCTAAGCTAGCCACGAATGTAGCGTGAAAGCTGACCCCAGCTGTGAGAGTCGGGCTGTGTTTGTACCTGTCCGTGTTTTTAAAGTAGAATCATCATGGCGACTGCTTTAATGTCTCGTTGTGCCGTCGAATTTGTGTTCATACCTACATACTAAGATGCCGTCATTAGCACGTGTCGCTGTGTGTCACCTGTTAAATGGTGATTATGTGTTTCAGGTCGTTTAACTTCCGGCGAGTAGTGCAACAAACTGATTTCTCCTGAGTGTAATTAAGTAATGTACCGCATCACTTTGAAGAAAACGCCCCAACGCCAAGGGGAAACACCTCCAGCACACACAAACATTTGATCCACAGTAGTGCTGGGCGATATGGAAAAATATTTATCACGATGTGAATTATTTTATATCACGATAACGATATATATCACGATATACCGCAATGTTTCCACTTATTCTCTGAAAAGTGTGACAGATGTCATTGCTCACTTTTCTCCAACTTTATTTTGAAGGTTTAAAGGAACTGTCACAAATGAGAAACGTGCATTTTAGTGCAGCAATATAAACGCATCAAAGGAAAACAGCTGTGGCCTTCTTTATTTTCAAAATCATACATTTAAAATGAACTTTTTAAAGTGCACAACAGTTTCAAGGTTTTCTGCCCAAAATATTTGTTTTACTAACATGCATATCATATATGCTAGTAAAACTAATGTGTGTATGTATACTAGTACTACGTGCACGTATATACGCACATAATGTACTTTATGCACGGTAAATACGTAGCGACGGCAGACTCATACCTTGGGCTAACATGACTCCAGTGTGGTCATGTGGGAAGTCCGCAGTCTGTCAACAGCGAGCGCGGCGTCTTCGTTAATGAAGCGGATGGTTACGCTCATGCAGGGCTGCGTATCTCTGCTCGTCCACAGGTCAGCAGCCAAGGCTTAATGCACGACACTGCAAACATCCTGCTCTACTTTGGCCGCCATGCTTCGTATAAGCGAGGCAACTCGACTTTACTGAAGTGCTTACGACCGGGCATAACGTACCTCGGATCAAGGACTTTGACGACGTCACGAAAGCCGTCCTTCTCAACTACATAAACAGGGCCATGCCTTTACAAATGCAACGCGAGACGGCGCCTGTGATTTGTTTATGGCGCTGGGACGTTTTCTCATACGGGCCTCGTGTGAAAGGCTGCTGCATCTTCAGCTGGTATAGTTTTTCTTTCCCAACTTTCTCCCGTCGTTCCACAGCTTGGTTTAGCTCGGATTCTCTGGATTCTTCTTCGTGGGCCTTCTGTAGGTGATACAAGAGATTTGTTGTGTTGCCATCGGGCGCGGGAATAGTTTTATAGCATAGCTTACAAATGGGCGTCTTCTGCTCCGTGTTGGTGCTGTTGAACCCAACAAGTAACCAAATCACAGACGTACCCCGTTTTGGTAAAAGTGCTTCTTCTTGGGCTGCCTGTGCAGCCGTCTCTGCCTGGTGCATGTCCGGGCATGAAGCACGTAAAGCAGCACCATGTCGCAAAACCACAAGACGGCGTTTCTTCATTTTTTTTAATACTTTATTTTCTCTTGCATAAAGTTAGAGAATGCATAGTGACAAGACAACACTAATACATTTGCCACAGGCTATTTGATGATATATTTTATGTAATAGTTTATAAAATTAGGTTAGAAACGATAGAAGACAAATGGCACGATAGACACTTTTCTGTCGTCCACACGGTAGATATATGTGGTCATGTCGCCCAGCACTAATCCACAACATGCAGATTATGGAATCAAAATCACTCAATTCGTATAAATTCCCATCTCTACTCAGCAGACTTGTAATCGCTTCACAACAGCGAATGAAAGAGCGTTAAACGAGGTGAAGTTTCCTCATGTTGCAATAAACTGTGTGCACACTGGGGTCAAACTGAGTGTAGGAGCTACACAAACGCACATGCATCCTCTGTGCTGTGTGCACATTCGGGATCGTGCACTCTCACATGCTTTGAACCATAAAACAACCACCTGCATGACTCTGCCAGGTGCTTCCTGCACACTCAAACACATCAACTGTTTTCCATCATGAGGAGACTGGATCCACCAATGACTGTCGCTAAAATTCAGTGGCTGAAAATAAACAGGGGGGCGGTAGGCGAGGAAATCCACCGGCATGCCGCCATCGTGGAAGCTCTGAATTCAAGTGTTGGAGAGTGGATCAACAATCAGTCGATGCAAACAAGGACCCGCCTTTCAGGGCTGCGCTCAGGGGTCAAGGGTCATTTAAGTTTTTTTAGTTTGTTTTCTCGTTAACCAAGTGAGGTGACAGGTAGGATCTACAGCCCTGCTGCTCTGCTGAAAGCCCAACGTTCCTGTCAGCTGCACTGAAGCTTTCTTAGTTTCCTGTTCGAGTTTCCCGTCTCGGTGGACGGACACATCCTGTTAGTTTGGTCTGGAACGAAAGCACGAGCTAACTCAGTTTGTGGCCGCTCGAGCCTCACGCCTGCATGCACACCTGCAGACAAAAGATCCAAACAGGCCCTAAAAGCCTGTCTCTAAACTTCAGATCCAATGGTTTTATGCTAGAATCAGCTTTATCCCCAGGAGGAAGGAGGAAACCACAATGTGACTGTTGGGATAGATTTGTGGCCCCACAACGTGAGTAATTACGCCCACACACACAAACACACACACACTTATATGGCTGGCAGGCAGCAGGAAGTCCTGGGTGAGGAACTCCCCCTCCGGAGAGGTGAAAGAGTTCAGACACTAAACAGCGCACTGCTCCGAGTCCCCACGCTTTCAACCTTTCACCCACTGTGAAACCCAACAGGTGCCTGAAGAAAACGAGGTCTGACGAGAGGGTGAAATGGTCGCGCTCGCTGTGAGGAGCAGACATGTTTGGAAAGAGTGAATCTGACGGGTGGAAGGCGGTGAGGGGGGTCAGCCAGCCGTCAGACCTGGATTAGTTTCTGCTGCTGATGTGTCCAGTTAAGCTCATCAGAAGCAGGAGAAACACTCCACCTCATAGGTGTCGTTCTCTCATTTAACGATTTTAGTTTCTGGCCTCGGCTCTCTGCATCTTCACCTCATGCTGTGGCACAAAGACCCAACAACAGTATATAGCACTGCTTATAGTAACAGCACTATAAGCCGTGCTCGGCGACGGTGCTCGGCGACGGTGCTCGGCGACGGCGCTCGGCATCACGGCCGTCATCAGCGGTGACGTACAGAATAACACTGTCTCCTGCTGCCTACACGACACCAGAACCGCACAGGGGGAGAATCTGTCACCACAAAGACTAAAGCTATGCAAATTTTACATGATGGAAACTCCCACAGAGAAACAGAACAAACGGCACAACTTCTCAGAGTTACTATGTTTCTACATCACACGGGAGACGACAGCGACGTGAGAAATGCACATGACTGAAACCCAAAGCTGCCATCGCCACAGAGGCCGGCAGCTGAAGCCAACAGGCTGGACGAGAACCTCAGACACGCTTCAACATTTTATTTATACAAATCACAACAACAGTCGCCTCAAGGCGCTTTAGGGTAGATCCTACAATAACACATACAGAGAAACCCAACAGTCATATGACCCCCTATGAGCAGCACTTTGGCGACAGTGGGAAGGAAAAAACCCCTTTTAATAGGAAGAAACCGCCGGGTCAGGCTCAGGGAGGGGCGGGGGGAGGAAGACAGGATAAAGACATGCTGTGGAAGAGAGACAGAGGTTATATTTGCCTGGATGGAGCTGGGACCACTTTCATCCACCAGGTTTCGCCCCCTGGTGGATGTTGAAGCAGGTGTAAGGCATCGTTCATGCTGTCTGTGGGAGAACAGACCACTCCTGGTTAACACTGGAGGCGGTAACGTTTCTGCACCTGCTGACCGATTCTCCGTCTAAAACTACACGTAACCACGGCTGCGTTAGCTCCCTTCCTGCTTCGCCCTCGCTGCATATCTTTAACGTTTTCCAGGCCGTGTGTTTGAGCTCCGAGAAACAGAAACAGAGGGAAGTGAGAAAGAATCCGAGGAGCTGAGGAAGGACGGAGGGCAGCGTGAGGGGCCCAGCGAAAGGGACAAGAGGGGGGGGCTTCACATCAAAGTTGTGTCTGGTGGCTGCAGATTAAGGAGCGCATTGCAAGAGGGGATTGTTCACTCCCAAAGAGTGTGTGTGTGTGTGTGTGTGTGTGTGTGTGTGTGTGTGTGTGTGTGTGTGTGTGTGTGGGAGGGGTCAGCTCCTCAGGGTCTCTCTCTAACTCTTTGGGGGCAGCATTCCTCATCTGTCATGTACTTTATGGCCCCTTCCAGCTCAGATGGAGCCTTTAGACTTCATACATTGTGTGCTTCGGCTCCTATTGTACAGAACGAAGGTATGCGGCTCCTCCAGCAGAGCCACGAAGAACACAAACTGCCACGAGCTCCCACTTTGAACTGTACACCAGGACTCCTCACAGAACTGCAGCTCTTCTGTCAGAACATCGAGCTACAAATAAACGGCTCGATGTTTAACATCAAAACCCCAGACTCTGAAAACGGAGCGCTCTGAGCCTCTGCTATCCACGCATGCACATGTCGATCATGCACGGCGCTCGACTGTGGACGAGCCAAAGCTTCAGTGCTTCTTGCTGCAGCAGCCACAGAGTGAAACCTGTGCTTTAACTTAGCTTAGATGCACCGAACACTTAGAGAAACTTCAACAAAACCAAGATTTCTAAGACTGAGCTTTCCAGAGCTTCAATCTCCAGATATCGCTCCTTATTGGATAAGAAAGCACCAATCCAACCTTTTCCGGCTCTGATGATCCTGGCTTTACATTTCTGCTGATACTGAGTGAGAGAAATGGTGGAAATATGGACCCTTTACATTATCAGCCCCAAGGGCACATTTATGTGATAAACACCTGTAAAGGTCACAGTGGACTTTTACTGTGGGCCTTTTCTGAAGGGAACGCCTCCTCTCATGAGAAAGACAATGTGCAGACATCGTCTGTACATCAGAGTCCTGCCTCAGGTGGAGAACACCATGCTACACGGGACTGTGGCGATCAGCAGACGCCGGACGCAGCGGCGAGGGTGATAAACACACACTGACCTCATTATTAGAGACTGGGTTCAGGGCGAACATCCGTCGCTGGAGCAGCAGACACGTGACAGGAAATGAGGAGGCGAGCTTCACAGTGACGGCGCCTTTGCTCTGCTGTCAGAGGTGAATGTTTCACGCTTGAGCTGCAGGACTGTTTATCTTTCTAGCACTGAGCTTCATGCAGCTGAAGCACCAAAACCTGCAGTTCCACGAGTGTCCAGCAGAGGCTGCGGCGAGTCACATGTTAAAACAGCAGAAATAAACATGTTTACAACCTGATACACAAACTGCTGGATTCTTTCCTCCTCTATAACACCTGCGCACATGTTTTTATAATTCACCTGGATTCAAGTTTGCATGGTTGGGGGCGTGGCTTCTCTCACCGACACGTGCAGGGTGACACAGGGAGCTGTAGCTGCTAGCTGTGCGCTAGCCTTCACCCCATTTAACTGGAGTCAATGAGCTGAACCTCTGGACTGTGTTTGTACTGTTGGAGCATTTTGATCAAAGTTTTTCCATGTTGGTGAAATTCTGGGATTTTATTTTAATATTGCTGACGAGCAGGAAAATTTAAAATAAATATTATTGTGCACAATTTGCAAAAAAACAGCATTAAAATAAATGATTTCCAACAGTGCAGTTTGAGTTCGGAGCGTCTCAGGAACTACACAGAGCGGCACAAAGTCACACAGGAAACCAGCTTTTAAGGCCCTGTAATGAAAAAACTACGTTTCCACGAAAAATGACGTCACTTTTGGTTTTTGCAGGTAACGTGCGATAGTTCGCGCTGACGTTTATTCCAACATAGGAAGTGCTATGAATAACTGATCGCATGTTTCTGGATTATAATGTTTTTGTTCTTGCCAGCGCTTTTTACCCGATTTTTGCAAGAAGCCATTTGTGGAAGGAAACTGTGACCGCGGACAAGCTGAACGCATGTTATGCAAGTACGACTCCTCTGGTTTCATAAGCAAAAAACCAAAAATGATTGCGCTAGGTTACGTCTTTGTAATTCTACTGGAATTTAAAAATAGTTACACAAATGGGAGCGTGCCCGCTCCGATGGGCTTCCTAAAACACTTAAATATCATTTCAGCATCATCTTACGACGGGACTCTCCTGAAGGTCTCGGGATATTTCGTGGCGGCTTCTGTGTCTGCCGATGCCGACTTCCGCACGCAGAGAAATCCACGTTTTTTATCATAAAAAATGTTATTAAAAGGAAAAGTAAATTCAAACGATTAGAGAATATTTTCTATTTGCTCTATAAAAACATGGAATTCTTTGGAGTTCCACAGAAAAATCTGGGTGGCCTGCATCTGTGTGACACTCCCGCCTGATCACCAAGCTAACCACGTCCTGTGCCTCCAAAACGCAGACGGCCTAAAATGTTCACAAACTGATGGTGACACCTTGGCAACCACGTCCATCTTTTGTATACAGTCTATGGTTTATGCTCACACTTCATTTGTTGAAAATAAAAGTCACCATGCCTCAGATGACACATCAAGTCTGTCTGCAGGTTTTCTGTCCCACTGCCAGATGTGCCAGATGTGCTTATGCAAATGTTGCTTGGCTGGGTTCTTGTACGACTCCAGCTCACACAAGGAAGTAAAAGGTTTATTTGTTTAAGGTGAGAGAGACTGAACAGCTCTCGTTTTCTGGCATTTATTAACAGATTAAATTTGCTGGATGTTTTTGGGGGAAATATTTGAGGAATTATTAACTGCATATTTATGAATGATCTGTAAACAAATGATGTGATATCCAGAATAAACCCTTTGCAGAGTGAGTCACTGTCTTATCATTTTTCTGACCACGCTGAGTCACAAAGAAGCTGCAGGTCAGAATTCCCCAGAACCTCAGTCTCAGTGTGAAACTCATTTTGAACTATGAGAACACTGATTTCAAACCACAGAGATCGCATTTATCAAATCTGCTTAAAATATAACAAATCGCTGCAGTTCTGTATGGAGCCGAGCTAAGGTGGCCTGCTCTTCTTCTTCTTCTCATTTCCAGTCATATTCCTCCTGTTCCATGATGGATCTTCATATTAAACACGGTTTCTAGTAATGAGCTCAGTGCATGCTGGGTAATCCCTGTGAGCCTGAAGCTCAGGCCACTCTCAACCTTCAGTTTCAGACACTTTTTCACCTTTAGGATGTGGATGATGTCATGGGAACCTCCTAATCTTGGTAATCTCAGGAACAGACGTCGTACCCAACCCACCACAAAAATTCTACAGCTGCCACCAAAGGCAGGCTGCAGTGTAAACGCTGTGTGCAGGTGTGAAACAGGTGGACACCTGTGGACACTGCAGGCCTGACACCTGCTGCTGTCAGGCCTGCAGGTATCAGGCTGTGATGTGCCCCTCGCTCTTACAGTGGACAGAAACTATTTTTTGGAGAGGCGCAAATAATATGTGTGGCATCTTATTTGATGCAGAACACCTGATTGATAACTTTGTTGTTTGCAAAAGTTTTTAAAATGTACAAGTTTTATTTGCATTTCAAGTTATAAAAAGGATTAAATATGTTTGTTACAGTAACAATGTAACTTTTCCTTTGTCTGACAGCACAGTGTGTCAGTGCGAGAGAAACTGTAAATTAACTGAAAAGACTGACCCCAAATAAAGTGAGGCAAACAGTTTATGAAAACAGCTGGAGCCCAGAGCGTGAACGCAATACGTCGTGAAAAATTCGGTTTGACGGATTTCTGACGTTTTGTGTAAATTTAAGCATGAAACAGTTTGATTGTTCCTAATAAAATATTAACAGTGTGAGACTTTAGTTAGACTTGTGTTTGTAGCTGATCACGTTGGGCCACATGCTTATTTGTTGTGTTTGCCGTACAGTGCATCAAATCTAAATTCACGTTTTGTGTAACTGTAACGTTTGATTTTGTGGGCTGAAGCCAATCCGAACATTACAGAGTGTGTTTATATGAAACATGTGTGTACTTGCTGTATTTTAACCACATGAATGACACATTACAGGAAGCAGCATTGATTTCCACCTTTTTCTAGATCCGCCCCTGGTTTGGGACATTTTTAACACACGTCCACCATGTTTGCTCCGTGCTAGTGTGTTTTTGGAGCACGAGGGCTCCGTGCGCCCCCGCCGGTGACCCCCCCGCAGATTTCTCCCCTCAGCCGTTTCTCTTTAAAGTCTCCTCGCGTGCTCATATCAGTACTTTCACTTGTGTGCCGCACATGTGTTCATACTTGCCATGACAGCAGGACTGTCAGGCGCACAGAAGGTAAACTCACCGTGCGCGCGTTCACAGCGCACAAACCACCGAGAGAAGAAAAACCCGCTGACCTTCCGTCCCCGCGCACTCCGCTGTGCACTCACTGACCGGAACAGCCAGGCTGTTATTACACGTGTATTACGCGCTAACTAAAACTGTTTTAACGGAGTTACGTTCCGCCGCAGACACGGAGAAGCTCCTCGGAGAGCCTCAGATCGCGCTCTGCTCCCTCAGCTCCACATGTGCGCGCAGCTGTGCGCACATGTGGAGCTCAGAGCTGCAGCGAGGCGCACTCTGCCCGGCGACGTCGCATTCTTTCTCGTTCCTAACTCTCTCGGTAAGTCCTGGAGGGACGAACACCCCGCGCCCTCCCCGGGAAAATACTTACATAACCATGCACGCGTCTGCTTCTTGCACAGCGGGAACTTTGGAGGAAACACTCTGGTGCCGAGTCCGAGTCCGAACGAGGTTTTCACAGCCGCTGAAGTTGAGCGCAGATTGGAGTGTGAGCTCTAATCCTCAGGCAGCAGGAGGTGTTCACGATGTGGAAGCATGCTGCTGCGCATCAGCTCTCGCTCTCTCTCGCTCTCTCGCTCCCTCTCTCTCTTGGGCGGGGTGCAGGCGGAGGTGGAAGCTGATTGGTGGCTCGGAGTGATCAGGTCTTTCCCAGGTGAAATGGTTAACTCCCATTTTCTGTCCGCGAGGTAAAAGTGAGAGCAGGAACTATTATTGAGCCACAATAATTACCAACACGCTTCTCTCTCTCAGAGTGTGTTCTTAGTCAGCCTCGCTTTACCACATTGTCTGTGGCACTGAGTCAATCTTCAAGGAGTTTCATGGATTTTCTCTGTCATGATCTCAGCCTATTGCTCAAAGATTAAAAAACATCATCACTCTGTTTCCACCACAGCGCAGGCTTTACTGCCCCCTGACGGGACAAGACGAGCCAGATGTGCCATGAATTAGTGCTGGGCCTCACTGATTTCTAGAATCGATTCGATCCACGATTCGAATCAGCAGAGATGGGCAGTAACGTGTTACTGTAATTCGATTACTTTTTTCAAGTAACGAGTAAAATAAGGGATTACTATTGCAAAAACGGTAATTAGATTACCGTTACTTTCCCGTAGGAACGCTGCGTTACTGTGTTACTAAAACCGTGATTTTTTTGCGAGAATGTCTCATGACAGTGACGTAAGCGAGTGCGAAGTTCGTGACAACAGCTGTGTGCAGATCAACAATGGATCATATATCGAGTGCAGAGAGAGTATGAGCGTGCAGCGTTTAAAGCGTGGAAGTAATCACATTACTTTGAGTTTGATTCCATAAAAAGTGACAAAAACATTAGCGTCCGCTGTGCGTGGGAAGAAAACCCCTAAACTTCCAAGCAAGCACCGAGTAGCTACCAGGGAATGAGAAACTCCCGGATCCTTCCACTGACCACTGCGGCTCACCTGCACCAGGGCAAACCTCCGCCTGCCCCACTCCTGCTATACAGGTGAAAATAGAGCAACAGGACCGCTAGTGTTTGATTTTATTTATTCACTGCTGTGTTTCACTGGCATCTATTTGAAAGACTGAGTGTAAACACAAAGAACTATTTTATTTTGAATGCTGGAAATAGGTTTAAATGGTTAACACCGCTAACACCAGACACGAGCGTGATGCTACTGGGATTCCAGCTGCTGCGGGCGGACAGGACGAGAGAGAGCGGTAAGAGGAAAGGAGGGGGAGTGGCAGTGTTTGTGAACGACAGATGGTGTAACCCTGGCACGTCAAAGTGAAAGAACAACTCTGCAGCAGAGACATTGAGCTGTTAGCCGTTAGCATGCGTCCGTACTACCTGCCCCGGGAGTTCTCGCATGTTTTCGCAATAACAGCGTATGTCCCCCCCTCGGCCAACACAGATGCAGCCTGTGACTCTCTCCACTCTGTGGTCAGCAGACTGCAAACACAATCTCCGAGAGCCCTTCTCATAATATCAGGGGACTTTAATCATGCCTCACTGGACTCCACACTGCCCACCTTCCCCCAGTATGTGACCTGCCCAACCAGAGTCAATAAAACACTGGACTTACTGTATGCCAATGCAGAAGAGGCATACAGCTCATCACCTCTCCCTCCCCTGGGCAGATCTGACCACAACCTGGTGCACCTTGTCCCTGTGTATGAGCCCTTAGTGCGCAGGGAGCCACCAGCACAGTGCAGAGATGGTCAGAGGAGAGCGAGGAGGCTCTTAAGGATTGTTTTGAGTCGACTGTGTCGGAGGTGATCTGTGACGACCATGGAGAGGACATCGACAGCCTTACTACATGCATTACTGACTATATAAACTTCTGTGTGGATAACACTGTACCTACCAGGACTGTACGGTGTTTCTCCAACAACAAACCTTGGATTACCCCAGAAATTAAAACCGTCCTCAAGCAGAAGAGGAGGGCCTTCAAATCCAGAGACAAAGAGGAGTTGAAAAGGGTGCAGAGAGAGCTGAGGGGACTGATAAGGAATGGGAAGGAGAGCTACAGGCAGAAGATGGAGAACCAGCTTCAACAAAACAACGTTGGTGAAGTCTGGAGAGGCCTCAGAACCATCTCGGGCCACAAACAGCAGAACTCTCTGCCTGGGAGGGATGTGAGATGGGCAAATGAACTGAATCATTTCTTCAACAGATTTGACTCAGCCATGAGGCAGTCTGCAACATCGGCTGCAGACTCACCCACCCCCACTGCTGCTGCTCCACCTCTGACACCTCAGACCCTTCACAGGCAGGCCGGTGGCTCTGACATCCCACCTGATGAAGACCCTGGAGCGGCTGGTCCTGGCTCAGCTTCCACTGCAACCACTGAACATCCAAGGTATGGACATCGAGGCTGTGGACAGCTACAGGTAGCTTGGTGTTCATCTGAACAACAGACTGGACTGGACTCATAATTCAGACGCCCTCTACAGGAAAGGGCAGAGCAGGCTGTACCTGCTGCAGAGACTCAGGTCGTTTGGAGTGAAGGGCCCACTCCTGAAGACCTTCTATGACTCTGTGGTGGCCTCAGCTATCTTTTAAGGTGTGGTCTGCTGGGGTGGCAGCATCTCTCCTGGGGACAGGAAGAGACTGAACAGGGTGATCCGAAGGGCCAGCTCTGTTCTAGGATGCCCTCTGGACCCAGTGGAGGTGGTGAGTGACAGGAGAACGGCGGCTAAGCTGTCATCCCTGATGGACAACATCTCCCACCCCATGCAGCAGACTGTGACAGCACTGAGCAGCTCCTTCAGGGGCTGTGGCACCCACGGTGTGGGATGGAGAGATTTCGCAGGTCTTTCCTCCCCACTGCTGTCAGACTCCACAACAAAGACTCCAACTGATCAAGCACACACATCCACACATGTGCAATAACACTAAGTGCAATAATCTTTTTCTGACAAAGTTGTACTTTTGTGTTTTCTTACTCTGTTGTATATAGCATTTGTATTCTATTTTATTCTATTGTATATAGTATTTTATTTTATTCCATTCCAGTGTCTTCTAATTTCTGCTACATAACTTTGTACTTTTGCTGTAACGAAACAAATTTCCCACCTGTGGGATTAATAAAGGTCATCTTATCTTAAATGTTAAACAAATTTCTTCCAGTCAGAGAATGTTAATGTTTGCTTCATGCGTAAAGTTAAAAGCTTAAAACTAATAAAACAAGTTTTAAAAAGAGACTTTTCCATTTGATTACATTTTGTATGATGGATTATGCAGAAATAATAGAATTGAGCTCAAAGATCTATCGCTTTATCACCTCTTCAGGTTGTAAATCGTTTTGTTAAAAAGTAACTAAGTAACTAATTGCTTTTGAAAATAAGTAATCAGTAAAGTAACAGGATTACTTTTTGGGGGAAGTAATCAGTAATTAGTTACTGATTACTTTTTTCAAGTAACTTGACCAACACTGCTTATCAGTACATATCTATATTTTTCTATCTATAAAAAGGAAGCTGACACTTGCCAGACTTAATCAAAGGTGTGAGCAGCACAGCAGACGCCTTTGTGTCAAAGTAGCTGAGGATGAAACAGAAAAACATGAAGGTGATTTTCCTGGTCTGTGTTTTTATAGCAGATGACCTTAAAAATATTGTCAAAAACGAAGTGAAGCAGAGCAAAGTTACAGAGGTTTGATTAGAGACAAAGCTCAGCGTTTTGCAGTTTTGCAAAATGTAAAAAGTTTCAATTTGTTCAGTATCGAACAGCAGAAATGAGGCTTTCTGTCGGAAGTAAGTAAAAAACAAAAAAATCCAACAGCGGCCGACAGTGTAGATGGTGGGCAATAAGGGTGGGCTCTGATTATCGATTTAGAGAGAGAGAGAGCTGTGCATGAGTGTGATCGTGGTGGAAGCAAAACAGCCAAAGTCAGAGGAAATTCATGACGATGTTCATGTGAAGCGTAGTTTGGATCGTCTTTGGCTGCTGGTTCGGTCAATATTGTTTGAGAGAGAAAAACCTGCAGCTTCAGAATCAGCGCAAAAAGGACGTAAACACAAAGCGACACTTCAAAATCAGCGAGCTGTCGGCTTTCAGCCCCGACGGCGTGACCGCGTACGTGCCGTCGGGTGAGAAAGGCGACATCTCGCTGATCCTGACGCGTCGGGTCGGCGCTTCGTGTTTACGTCTTTGTGCAGAGACCGTGTTCCTGCTCTCATTTACTGCTTCAGCTGTTTGGTGGTTGTTGAAATTTTGTTTTAACCTGAAGCTTTAACCTGAGATTCTGGCGTTTTGGGCAAAATAAATTTATATTAAAAAATCGATTCAGGATTTTAATGAATCAATTTCACGTTATCCAAGTCAGAATCGACTTTAATCGATAAATCGATCATCAAAAGGCAGAAACTGAAAGCAGCTCCAGCTTGGATCTGTTTCTGGGAACAAAGATCTGAAGCTGATGACCTGAGAGGGCTCGCTGGGCTGTGGACAGTTTCATTAGGAACGATCGTATTACCATCTCATAATCATTGTTATTGGGATCATTGACCTCCAGAAGCATCACCTCCAAAGGAAAACAGGTTTTTCATGATTTCCAGCAGCACAAGGTTTGCTGTTCATTTGGACCACAGGGGAGATTTCGGCCACGTAAAAGAACAAAGTCACTCGAGTCCTTCTGAAGTGCATCCAGAGTTTTTTGGAATTGAAGGCCTGAAAATCAAAGTCCGTAGAAGCTGCCCGGACTTGCCAACAGGGGGCGACAGCTGCGGTTACAAAAAGACCTGGGTCCTTCTGAAGTGGATGAGAAAACGACCCTCGGCCTGACCCCTGGATGATCTGATATCGTCGTGTCGGTGTTGTTCCCAGATCATCATGAAAATGTTGTTCCAGGTTCAACATTGCAAGTGACCAATCACATTGTTGTGACGTTATTCTTTGGCGCGCCAAGCCATTCATGCATTTATGAAATTCCAATGTTGCAAGGACAATATCAGTTCTGCTTAGTGTTTATTAAAGGGTCGGGGTCCGTTGATCGGCAGACAGAGGCGGTTTCTCGCAGCTTAAGACAGTTTTTTGTTTTACTGCAGTTTTTCCCGAAGTCGCAAAAGTATGACGTCACCACATTCTGATTGGTCACTTGCAATGTTGATCCTGGAACAACATTTTAATGATGATCTGGGAACAACACCGACACGACGATATCAGATCGTGCGCCTGACCCCTACGAGCACTTTGCTGATGAGTTCATGAGCTCAGAGATTTTTTCAGGTCGCTCTGAGTGAAACATCAAGTTCATTTAATGCGTTTTGACCATATTTGTGCCAAGAAGGAAGATCATCGGGGCATGCTCATTGGCTCGTGACTTGTGACTGACATTTTGCACCGTATCAGCATGATGCAGATGTGAGCTGTTTTCTGAACATCTGGTATTTATAGATGCTTTGAATTCTCCAAAAATTAAAGTCGTTTTCAGTGACATCACAAAACCCACCTGATCACAACTGTTTCAGTCATTTTGTGCTTTTATGTGTTCATTTTATTCTGATTTATTTGTGTATATGATTTTAATTTGCTGTACAAATGTAAGGAGACCTCAAGCATTTTAATGGGTGCCTATAAATAACATTTATTATTATTATTACATGAATGTCGCATTATTTGCTAATGTAAAATAGCATAAGAGACCGTAGCCCATTGAATACATAACATGAATACATGTCTAATGTTCCTGAATACGTTTTTATGTATTTGAAAATAATAACGTTTTTGACTTGATATTAATGACTAAACATTTAAACAAATTTTACTAAACAATGTAATTAAGCGCCTTGTTGTTGCTTCAGGATGCTATACAAATAAAATAAAATTGAAATTAATGTTCCACATGCTTTATATCCGCATGCATAATAATCAAAATAATTAAACTCGTGGTGAGAACATTCAAAGTGATTTTAAAGGGAACAAAAACTTTCAGCTTTTTTGCTACAAACTTCTAAAAGTTCGTCTTACAAGAACAAAAATAAATCTCCGTCAAACTAAAGGAAAAGCTTTCGTGAGGTTTGATCTTTCATTCTTCTTCTTGACCTGTCTGGCAGACACTTGTGCGCATGCGCTCATCCATAACCCGGAACTGCGCTCCGCAGCGGGCTGTGTTTGTTTTGGGGACG
>NC_140637.1:34101943-34119443 GCF_057382275.1 Copadichromis virginalis
GTGTGAGCGACAGCAGCAGCATGTGACCTGGGATGTAACTGAATAGGGGACTATAGGTGGTGTTTGATTCAGTGCGATGGAAGCAGCAGGCTCAGGCAGGTGTAACTGAAGACTAAGGCTTCTTTCAACACATTTCAATTTGTGTTTCTCTGAACGCGCTCTGCCAGCACGAGAGAATAAATGGAAAATGGATAACACTTCCCCTTGTTCCCACTTGTGTTGTGTGCAGCCCCGATGTGCTGCTGCATTCTTGATGAGCCGCCCAGCTGCGGTCCATGCGGGTAGTTTCTGATAAGTATAGCCCTCAGTGCAGAAGTTCAGTACAACAAAGTGCTCCTGACACCTGGGGCAAATATTTTGGGCGAGTTTCTGTTTGCAAAGTTGAGACAGAAGTGCAGCGATTATTACGAGCCATAAGATGTGATCGGCAACAAAGTGTTGAGAGAAATCAGAGAAAACAGCAGAGTGGTCGTTTTTCCTCCCTCATCTCTGACTAATCTGGTCCTTTATACAGAGTCTGCATCAAGGTTATTACAGTGAGCTCGAACAGAAACCACTGAAATAAAAATGAACTGAACGAGAGAAAAGAATCCTCCCTCGTTAGCACCAGTGCTTCCTGTTCATCTCAGTCACAGGAAGTGAATCCTTGTCACAGATAAACCCACTGACAGGGTGTTTTTGGTTTGTGGATGGATGAGTAAATCTTATTTTATGTGCCATCCATCCCTCCTCTGCTTCTTATCCTTGTTAGGTCACGGGGGGGGGGGGCTAACACACAGGCAACCATTCACCCCACTATCTGCATGTCTGTGGACTGTGGGAGGAAGGCGTTGTACCCGGGGAGAAGCCCCGCAGGAAGACCCCAGCCTGATGGTGGAAGTGAACTCCTTGCTGTGAGGCAACAGTGCTAACACTGTGCTTTCAGGTTTCATTCACAGACAGCATGTTTCTGCCTGTGATTTCGTTTGTATTTTCACTTCCTCCATTTCCCAGAATGCCAGTTACGCGTGGGCTATCTGTCTGTGGTGCTGTATACGCTGCACTGTACGTGTGCACGCTTACTGCACGGGCCAGGTGTGTCTGCAGCAGTGATCTCCATACAGATGTGTATGTGGGGATACCTGCACAGTATTTTCTCACGGCGTTTAAAACCCGACACTCAACAGGTGGAGCTATAAACAGTAACAGGAAGGTGTCCGTGTCTGTTTTCTCCTCAGGAGCCCTGAAGAAAAACCTGACAGGCGAGCAGATCAAAGAAGACCTCCTGACATTAGGTACACATCCGAGTCCTCTGTGCCTCAGAGTCATTCTCACAGTAGTCGTATTAGTTACTGTCACGTTTGTGTTAATGAAAGCCAACCTGCTCACTCTGATCATTTTTCAGGACTGAGCGAGGAAAAGTCGGCTCACTTCTCACTGCAGGTAAGTGAAGTAGTGCTAAAGGTAAATGGAAAGCTGCTTATGCAGCGCTTTTCTGCCTCATTCACACAAGCGTGCTGTTTCTAAGTGCTTCCTGTCTGACATTCATGCATTCATAGAGCAACATGGGGTTTGTATCGTGGCATGCAGACTGGGATCAAACCACCTGACCAAAGCCACGCCCTTTACGTGTGCCAAACTTTCCACTACTATTAAAGACGTCATAGATGGTTCAAAGGGCCTTCCAGGACTCTGGACTTATTTCTGTGATTGGCTGTAGCTCAGGAGGTAGAGCAGGTCATCAATGATCGGAAGGTTCCTGGCTTCCCCTCGTCTGCGTGCCAAATATCCTTGGGCAACATACTAACCCCAAATTGCTCTCCGACGCATCCATCAAAGTATGAATGTGTGTGAATGCTAGTTAGAATGGGTGAATGCACAAGTTGTGTGAAGCGCTTTGAGTGCTCAGAAGAGTAGAAAAGCGCTATATGAGAACCAGTCCATTTACCATTTCTTCACCAGCTAACATGTTGTGTTTACTGTGGGTAAATCCTGCAGCTCCTCTTCTGTAGCCTGCTGCAGCTTTATTTACATCTGCACCATGAACACGTCACAGGCTGAGGCTGTAAGCGCGTCACGGGGCGTCAGGTATCTGCTGGCTGTTGCTCGAAGCAACGCCAAGAACTGAACTGTTCCAGATCGATCCAGCACACTTTAACCTCTGTGTAACTAACACTCCCACGGTGGTGGCTACACGAGGATGGTCAGCCAGCTAGCTGTGCCTTAGCTCGCCATCATTGTGATGCTCAGGCTGCACATGCTGACTCGTGTAAAACAACAGGGAGGAGCACGTGTGTCCGTTTGGGCCGAAGCTAGCTGACAGGTGTTAGCACGTGTTAGCACTAGGGCTGCCACAAACGATTATTTTGATAGTCGACTAGTCACCAATTATTTTTGCGATTAGTCGACTAATCAGATCATCATCCATTAGAAGTAAAACTACAGCTTATTGCACCAGCAGCATCTGCTCTTATATAACTATCATTAGCTTACAGCTTTAAGTGTTTAAGGTCTGTGCTAACTAAAAATAAAGACAAGATGATAGTTTATTAAATTTTAATGAAATTTGCAGATTGTTTCGGTGAAGTTTAATAAACTCCTTGCTATCTAAAATATAACAGGACACCGGAGTAAATTCTCCAGCATCTCACACTTCTGATAATCAGCTGTCTGCTTGACTTTATTCAGCTGTGTAAAAACCAGAGGTGGGACCAAGTCATTGTTTTGCAAGTCTCAAGTAAGTCTCAAGTCTTTATCCTCAAGTCTCAAGTCAAGTCTCAAGTAATGTCAGGCAAGTCAGAGTCGAGTCTCAAGTCACTGGTGTAAAAGTCCGAGTCAAGTCACAAGTCTGAAACTTTGAATTTCAAGTCCTTTCGAGTCTTTAAAAAAAACACGAAAAAATAATGTTGCAGTTATGCTAAATGTAAATATTAGACCATGTAATTTTAAAATCTGTGTTTTTCTCAACACATGACAAAATAGTGAACTTAGAAAATATACACAAATTGTGAAATTGCACCTCTTTAAAATGCAGCTCAATTAAACCTAGCTCCAAGAATAATTTTCACCGACAGTTCTGAGATAAGCTGCATGTTATTCTTGGATGCGGTTGTAGGACCAGCTTTAAAATCGCATGACAAAAATATCATACACATTAAAAAAACCTGCATCACCAACGTAGCCTGGACAACATTTGCTAGTTAGATGAAGTCAGCTATCTCATCGTAGCATATTTATATGCATATTTATAATCATACGGTTCTTGGAGTGAGTGCATACACTCATGAAGTTTAGTAACTTCCGGTCACTGCAACAAGCCCAGGTACAGTTTACCGACGGATGGGTGCAGGACCTTGAAATGCACCGTGTAGAACGAAAGACCATCGTACGTATCATAAGTTTACCAGTCTCACAAATCGTCTTCATAAATACACATTCCTTAACCGTTTATTAATATAACCTTTGAGCTCAACGGTAATTAATTAGTAGTGGAAATAATTTCTGGTAGCATCACAGAAATGTAGCAGTGACAATAATACTGTATGCTGTAATCGTACTGGGCAATTAGTGATACAAAAAACCTGTTTTATCCTGTGAATAAAAGTATATGTTTTTGTCAATGTACCATAATAACAGAAGCGAAACGCAATATTGTGTCAGGACAATTCACTATTTATGCACAATAAATAAAGGAGCATAGCGCCACAATTTCTGTTCAGCGCCAGACTTGCTTGTAACCTATATCACCAATTATGTTATGAAAATGACGCATTAACTACAACAGCAGACTGACCTTTGTGTAAATGCTTGGAGCAGACTAACCTGTGAGCTGGAGGGTTCTGGGACGTTATATTTGGTCTTTGAATGGCTGCAATCCAGTCGCCTCTTTGTTACTTCGGAAACATGGCTCGAACAATTTCTCTTCAACGACGTAATCCGATAACAACCGATCTCTTTACCCGTCGGCTTCCCGTGGCTGTCATGCGACCGGCTATTGCAGTTAATCATACAACAGCTTCTTGACATTTTTGTGTTTCTTTTTATCGCTGTTTAACTGATTTTAATTGAAAGCCTGCTTGCGCTAGTACCGCTTGCCACGAGTTCCCAGAATCCTTTGCGGTTCTACCCGTGAATGACGTCACATTTTCAATCTCTATATAATATGCATGTTAAATTTTATATTTGGGGTAAAATATCAAGTCTTTTCAAGTAAACCGGTTCAAGTCGAATTCAAGTCCCAAGTCATTGGTGTAAAAGTCCAAGTCAAGTCACACGTCTTAGAACATTTTTTCAAGTCAAGTCTAAAGTCATAAAATTAATGACTCGAGTCTGACTCGAGTCCAAGTCATGTGACTCGAGTCCACACCTCTGGTAAAAACTATAACTTTAATCTCAGACAAACCGATTTACTCAGGAACAAATAAAATACTAAAAAAAGCCAAACAATAACATTTTAAGTTATCTAAGTGACTCATATATCATGTTTAACCTGAGTAGCGAAAGACGGCGGTGGGTTTGAAAACGATTTGCGGGGAGTCCGGTGTTCTCACGGCGCTAGTGACCTAGCCCCCGGCTAGCTAACGAGCTAGTGGGTAACAGACGTCTCCAAAAACATCGGAGCACTTTTGAAAATATGTGGTGTCTTGATAAACTGAGCAGATATTTGAGGTTTACACAGCTACATTCTCGCCTGAAAATATGTTAAACGTTTATTTTGTGACCCAGAAAGAATAATAAGAGTAACATTAAAACTAACTAGCTGCCGCCATTGTTGGAAACTGCGCTGGGCCGTGCTATGAATTCTGGGACACAGCTTCTTCTTCTTCTTCTTCTTCGGGGTTTAACGGTAGCTGGCATCCTTGTACATGCAGTGCTGCCATCTTCTGTTTCAGTCCGTTATTACACTCTTAAATCCTGCTACTTATTCCTGCGTCTTTTGTGATCTTACAAAGCTTCAAACGACACGTCGACTATTAAATCAGTCGTCGACGATTTTGATAGTCGACGTAATCGTGACTAGTCGACAAATCGTGGCAGCCCTAGTTAGCACTGACTCAGTGTCGTTGATAAAACTTGTTCTTACGATGTTACTCAGGCAACCTTTAAACGGTGAACACGTGTCTCAGGAGTCTGATGTGATCTGTGTTCCTGCAGTGGGCGGAGCACTACGCAGCGCTGACCAGGCTCGCTGTCGGGCAGACTCTGATGGTCAACCAGCTGGTTGACATGGAGTGGAAGTTTGGAGGTAAGAAGGAGCAAACCTAGCGTGCACGGCAAATTTGGCTCACATTAGAGGTTCAGTCTGAGTCTGTCTGTGAGCGCGTCTGCCCTCTGAGCACATTTGAACCCCTCGGTGTGTGCAGCCGATGGAAGCTGAATAACAGAGCTAACCATGACGCGCCTCACTGTTTCAGGCGCAGACGTGACACAGCGACCGTCCTGTTTGAGTGTTTTTATCACGCTGTGTTTTGTCGTCCCACAGTGACTGTTGGCACCAGTGAAATTCAGAAATTGGGCACAGTCTTCCTGCAGGTACAACAGCGCTCCACACACACATGTGGGGTATTCATATCCTGTGGGAACATCTAATTGACATAATGCTTCCCCTAACCAAACTGTAACCCGGACACTAAAACCACATTTTGATTCTCAATAATGTCTTCAAACTTGTGGAGACTGGTATTTTGGTCCCCACAAAGATATGAAAACACACACAGCATCGTTGTTTTGTTGAACACGTTGTGTTTGGTTGCAGCTGAAGCTCGTGGTCAGAAAGGGGAATTCCACTGAAAACGTCTACATGGGTGAGTGATGATGTCACTCGTACCTGAAGTTTTGCACACCTTGAATGTCTTTCTTTCCAACTGCTCGAGTCTGTAACAGGAAGCTTTAAGTTACTCTGACAGTTGTTTCTGCAACTCAGGACACAAAACTTAGATAATGAACAGATGCTGCGAGTGAAAAAGACTGTAAGAAATGTAAAAAGGAACTCGTCTGGTTTAATCGTGTAAACTTCGTAAATGAAAAATCAGTTCCTCCACCCGATGCTCTCAGAGTCAGCCGACCTACAGATCTTCAATTCAGTTTTATTTATACAGCGTCAAATCACAACAGTCACCTCAAGGCGCTTTATATGGTAAGGTAGATCCTGCAGTAATACATACAGAGAAAAACCCAACAATCAAATGGCCGAGCAAGCACTTTGGCGACAGTGGGAAGGAAACGAGAAGAAACCTCCGGCAGAACCAGGCTCAGGGAGGGGCGGGGCCATCTGCTGTGATTGGTTGGGGTGAGAGAAGGGAGACAGGATAAAGACATGCTGTGGAAGAGAGACAGAGGTTAATAGCAGGTATGATTCAATGCAGAGAGGTCTGTTAACACGTAGTGAGTGAAGAAGAAACACCCAGTGCATCATGGGAATCCCCCAGCAGCTGTACCTATCGGTCTTTAAGTCTGACTTCATTAACCACGTCTGGGTCCAAACTCCCAGGTCCCAAAGTCAAACGAACTCTGCAGCATCACTAAGAGTCACAAACTGTCTAAGTTCTTTCATCTTTAATAAAATCATCAGCATTGCTGCTTTACCAGGTGTAACTATGAAGTTTAACATCCAGGCATCCATGAAAACAGGATTTATTAAATTGAATGGATTTAGCAGGAAGTTAGCTCGCTAGCTTCATGCTAAGCATGATATAGCATGTTCTGACAGAGATTTCTGAAACATTCAAACGTACAGCTCTGCTATCACTTCCAACATAAATGAAGACAGAAAACTAAACAGCAGTGACGTTTGTAGGGTTACTGAAGTTGGGCTAGCTGCTATATAATGATGTGCTAGGTGACCGCTAGCGACACAGCTATGTTAGCATAGCATAAACACAGTGAAGCTGGAGGATGAACGCTAACTTTTTCCACTCGATAAAAGTTAACGTGAAGGTTCCTGATGGTTAGGCATAAATGCAGTCCAAACTTCAGCCAGAAAAACAACTGAGATAATCCATCCACAATACCAGGTTAGTCATGAATATACTGCTGCAGGGCTGTAGCTACATCATAAGGGTTTCAAATGAACAGCAGTAATAAAAACTGAGACAGTGATCACTGACTGCTTTTAGGGGCTTCAGATTAAATAGAACAAAACATTAAAACATGTTAAAAACACAACAGCCTTAATAAACGCAGAGTAGTTTGGACCGGAAGCAGGATTCGTCACGTCATCACCTAAAGCCCAGATTGCAGCATAACTAAGAAGTGTGTACTTTATTGAGCCCCGTGGGGAAATTGCTCTCTGCATTTAACCCATTCACTCAGTGAAGCAGTGGGCAGCCATTGGGCGCCTGGGGAGCAGTGTGTAGGGACGGTACCTTGCTCAGGGGTACCCCAGGGTAGCTGTTAAGGGGAATCGAACCCCCGACCTTCCGATCATGGGGCAACCACTCTACCTACTGAGCTATCCCTGCTCAGTAGGATTCGGGGTCACCTGGTCCAGCCCTAACTATATGCCTTAGCAAAAAGGAAAGTTTGAGCCCGATCTTAAAAGTAGAGATAGGTAAATGCTGCAGTGGTCGTAATTCAGGTGTGCTTTTTGGGTGATTTTGATTGGCTCTTATGTGTAGCAGGGAGGAAATGACCTCACAAACAGCAGCTGTAGATTTTAAACCGCTCCTCTGTATTTTAATTCCTCTTGAAGAGAGTATTCCTGGTTTGGAGCTCTCCCAGTTTTTCACGTTTTCCTCCACAGATGCAAAAACCTTTCATTTCTGTCTCTGACAGGAAGTCGTCCTTTTTTGTCTCTTCCCTGCAGAACTGACGCTGCCTCAGTTTTACAACTTCCTGCACGAGATGGAGCGAGCCAAGGCCAGCATGGAGTGCTTCAGCTGAGCGCGTGTGTGTCCGTGTGTGTGTTGTATGTACTGGTTGAATTTGTGTGCGTGTGACATTTTTACCTGAAATGAGTCAATAAACTGAGGAGTAACCTGTCATTATCTGCTGTTTTCTCCCCCTGTGGGAAACAGTCTGTCAGCACGACGACACCTGGGTGAGATCAGCGGGAACATTTTGAGACTTCCATCAGAAACCAGACCTGTTCGATCGAGTTCAGGCCTGCTGTCTCTTACTGATGTAATAAATTATTACTAAAACAAACACGAATTAGCTGCAATAACAGGTTAAATGCAGGCGAAATTAGCAGCAGCCAGAGACGGGCGTGCAGTAAAGGCCACACAGGGATGCGTACGAGCCTGGAGGCACATGTCAGAGCGCTCAGTGGCTCATCGGTGCAAGCGCCGTTTCAGCCCTCGGCTCCGAAACCACTTCAGACGTCTGTGATAATTATCTGCTGATTATTCCTCAGCAGTCTGTCTGCTCGAAGACAGGAAGTTGCCTTTATTCTGAAGGGTTTTCCCGCCTACTTTATATCTTTGTACAGCATCTGCAGCTCCTCCTTTACGTACTGACGATACTTTCTGACATTAGAGAGCTGCGATACGCGGCTGTCACAGAAACAACCTAAACCACATTAAAGTAACTCACCTACACAGCTTGACATCATCTACACAGCATGACATCATCTACACAGCATGACATCATCTACATACTCAGAGGACCTGGAGGAATCTCTGTGCGCAGGGACGATAACCGTGACCTTCAAACATCCGTGCACGGGCTCAGGAACGCTCCCGTCTGCGAGCGGCTCGGCGTGCCGGCCCTAAAAAAGAGAAAAAGCCTCCAGTCAGTTGGACGTGTCGTTTGTCTTTCTCAAAACCAGGACTCAACGCACCACCGCTCCCCGTCGCTGTCTGCCACACCTGACTGCATCAGCGGGTCGTGCCCTCCGACTCTCCCGTCCTGCTGTGTGTAACCTTCACGCCCTTCCCTGCGCTGGCTGTCTCGGACAGACGAGCTTGTCCTCATTAGAAGCACGGCTCCAGGCCGAGCCCGTCTTTCTGCTCACGCTTCCACGTATCTGTGCGTGGATCCGTCCTGCTGCGTTTCCTGGGATGTTGCGTAAACGGATTCAGTGAAAACTCAGGATTCCCCGTATTTAGCAGAAAATGAAATGTTCCACATAGCTCTGCGGCGTGTCCTGTCACGCCTCGCTCTCACCTGGCCGTCTGCCCCCACAGTAAACAGCAAATCCAGGCTGTGGTCATGTGGAAATCATGAACGAACCAAAGTTTTTGACAAACTCAGACCAATCAAGGACCGAGCGTCTGGGAGTGCTGATGGAACAGCCAATCAGGGCAGTTGTTTATGTTTATTTCTTGATTTTAAAAAATTGCTTTGTTTGTTTCCTGGAGTTGAATATTTGATGAAGACCTGAGACTGAAGTTTGTGCTGAATGCTGCTGGCTCTGTTTTTCTTCTTCTTGTGTTTAAAGTCAGTCACAGTCCAGCTGACGCAGGTGCGCGCGCACGCGGGCGCGCCTTGGCCATCACGATAATTGGCTTTCTAATGTAAGGTAGCACAGTTTTCAGCTGCTGCGTGTTCACACGTATCGTTTTGCCCTCAGTAACGTATTTTTGCTCAGTCCGGATGGATCAGCCTATAGCCTGTCAGCTTGTTTCCAAACATCCTTCAAACTCACCTGTTCATTCAGCTGATTGGCTCCTCGCTGCAGGACACAGCAGCTCGCTCATATTAGTTACTGATATTGTTTTTACTGTTCAGCTGCTGTGCGGTTTGGATTGCTTGCAGTGAGAAAGTGCTGCTCCTTCATGTCCTCTGACACGTTCAGATACCTGGTGAGGGAGGGGCGGGGACCCACAGGCTGCAGGTACACTGAGTGTTTTTAAATTAAAGAGGTGAACAGAGCTGCTCAAAGGTGACTCTGGTCTAACTGAGAGGAGACGGCGCCCTGCAGCAGGTGAAAGGACGAGGGTTTCCTTCCTGTCAGGCTCATTCAGGAGGAACTTTGGCTCTGATGTTCCAAAGATGCTCATCCTCACAGACAATCAGCCTCTCACAGTTTCACGACTCGGAGCCAAAAGCAAATCAAACCTTCACCTCTGTTGTGCAATTCTCCTCTTTCTCTTCACATTCTTTCTCTTTGTCCTTAGTGAAGGAAACTGTTTCCAGGGCCTACTCCGTGGATCGGCTTCCTCCGAGGCGTGGACGTCTATCAGCAGAGAATGTACCTTCACCTATCAGCAGAGAATGTCCCTTAGTCTGTAACACAGTCAAATATATTCTCAAGTAATATTCAAGCATGCCATTCAGCGTGTTAGTACGAGCTCGGGAGCAGCTTGGGAGAACAAGAAAACAGAGACTGCTTTAGATTGTCTTCCCAAAGTGGCTCAACTTTATTCACAAGTACAACAGTTTATATAGAGGGTAAAATTCATGAGACAGCAGATTATCAGTTTAAACCAGTACAGACCAAGATAAGGCAGCGTCTTCCTGCCCTTGGGTGAAGAAGCATCCTTTGTGTAGTTTATTAGTTCAGCTACAATTGTGATTATCTCAGCGACATATTTTCAAGGCACAAAACGAAGAGTTCTTTCATTAGTGAAATCTGAAACAAACCATTTGGCCTTCAACAGGCGTCTAAAAGATTAAGAAACTAATGTAGCTGAGGGAGTGATCTCTGTGGTATTTCAACCTTGTACCAGCCTGTGATTCTCACACATCAATTCTTGGGTCAAAGAGAAAAATAACTAAAACAAAGGGGCCTTATTGAATGACAGAGTTTTCCTGCATAATGTCACTATAAAACAATATCCAGTAAATGCTCCCATGGTACTAAAATACCTAACACTTAGTGTCTCTCCTCCTCCTCCTCCTCCTTTCTTCATGCCGGCTCTCCTTTCGTCTCATCGTGTGACCCGACGTGTCCCTGCATGCATCCCCCCGAGGCCTCCTGAGCTCCTCCCAGTTGTTTCTCTGGCCTTTTTAAAAGAGCAGAGAAAATCCCACAGATCTCGATCCTGTCAGTGTTTCAGTCTTCTCGCAGAAGTTCGTCACTCAGCTGATGTTAAGTAAACACCAGCTGATTAACATTCTTTGGGAAGTGATTAGATCATGAGTTAGATCATCAGAGAGACTCCAGACTTTACGTCCACGTGAAAATCCTGCAGAAAAACACTTTGTGTCATTGTGCTCAGATACGACTGGTGATTGTCCTCCTGAGGTCAGCTACAGGTGCAACAAATTTAATTCATGTTTTTTTGAGCTGCTGAGGAATGCACGTCAATACTGTGATCTTCAACAGAAATCATACTTTTTATTATTTCTCCTGCTTTCTTTGTAAAGCAGCGAATCTGAAAATGACTGCATAACAATAATAATTATTTGTTAGCACTGAAAATATCATTTTGATTAAAGAGCTTGTGGATACTGGTGGATTAACCATTACAGAAACATAAATAACTGTTTTGGAACTATCAGTGCTGTTAGTTTAGGGTCAACCCTCACTGTGGTCTAATACATGTGTTAAGCACTGTTTGGATATGTTTGGGGCTTCAGTAGAACAGCGGAGCAAATCAACCCCCCAACAAACACGTCAAATACCCACTGACTCAACGTTTGAAGGCATTTTTGAGGCTCACAATCTGGTTTTAGTACCAGGGTTACAGTTAGGTCATGGTTAGGGAAAGCTTTGTGTCAATGAGATGTCCTCACTAAGATATGAAAACGAGAGTTTGTGTGTATGCCTGCTTATCTGTGTGGGGAATAACCAGGGCCTTCCCAAGAAAGAGTCTGTTTGGGCTAGGAATAAAAGATACTGACAGACTGAAGAGTGTGTGTGTGTGTGTGTGTGTGTGTGTGTGTGTGTGTGTGTGTGTGTGTGTGTGTGTGTGTGTGTGTGTGTGTGTGTGTGGACATTTTTGCCGTTGGACCTGCAGAGGGAAGAGGAAGTTTATGGAGAATAACTCTAATAGCTCACAGCTGTCAACCGTGTTCTTGTTTCCCCAAAGTTACAAACGTCCTGTGTCAATGTCGCTGGCTTTACACACAGTCCTGTTCACTGGAAGCGTGCTGTATAACGCCCACCTGCTGCTATACTTTATTGTTTTTATTGTTCTGAGAGAGTTTCCTTTCAAATGATGACACCTGTCCAGGTGTTGTTTGTCCTAAGGGCAGGAGAATGGGGATTTTAAAGGTTTACCTCCAGGTAAAATGAGGACTTGTTTTACGAGCTGAAGTGAGACGACAGAAGCTGCAGAAGTGTCAGACATGAGCTGAAACCTTTCAGACTGGATTCCACAGCTCACCTGTGGAGAGTGCACAGGTGACAATATGTGAACAGATTCAGTTCAGTTTTATTTATATAAACCTTTTTTATAGAAACCTCCAAGAACCAGGCTCAGGGAGGGGCGGGGCCATCTGCTGTGATTGGTTGGTGTGAGAGGAGGAAGACAGGTAAGACAATTAGAAATCACGTCTATCCATGATTGGAATGATTAAAATGTTATTAGTGAAGAAGTTCATGAAGTCATTACTAGTTAACGTTAAAGGGATGGTTGGCTCAACAGAGCTCTGACTGTTTGTCAGCCTGGCTACAGAGCTGAAGAGAAACCTGGGGTTGTTCTTATTTTCTTCAATCAGTGATGAATAGTAAGATGTTCTGGCTTTGTGGAGGGCTTTCTTATAAAGCAACAAACTATTTCTCCAGGCTAAATGATGATCCTCTAAATTTGTGACACGCCATTTCCTCTCCAGCTTACGAGTCATCTGCTTTAGGCTACGTGTTTGAGAATTATACCACGGAGTCAGGTACTTCTGATTAGAGGCCTTAGTTTTCACAGGAGCTACAGTATCCAGAGTCGTACGTAGTGAGGAGGTGAAATTATTAACAAGGTAATCGACCTCTGTTGGGGTAGTGTTCAGATAGCTGCTCTGCTCTGTGTTGGTACAGGGCATTGAAGATGATAACAGTGGGTGGATTATATTCTTAAACTTAGTTACAGCACTTTCAGAAAGACATCTACTGTGATGAAGTCTACTCTCCACCGCTGTGTAATCAATTATGATTAATTAATGATTAATTAATCAATTATGCTCACCTTAATCCCAGGGAGCATTGACAGCACTTCTGTGACTTTATTCCTGCTGTAAACAGCCCTAAAATTCATGCTTGAAGCTCATGAACTTTACACAAACCTCATTTTTTGACTGCTTATCTGGAGCTGCATCCTCTGACCTGATGAGTACATGTGTCCATGTACACTATATTCCCAAAAGCATTGGCTCTAGAGTTGAAAGTGATGTTGCAGCTCTTCTGGGAAGGCTTTCCACAGGTTTAGGAGTGTTTATGGGAACGCTTCTTCCAGAAGCACATTTGTGAGGTCACACTGATGTAGGACGAGAACGCCCGGCTCGCAATCGCCACTCTGATGTACGGGCCACGTGAAGTTTGGAGGTCTGCAGAAAGTTGGTGACCTCTGTGAACTGCACGTCTCAGCGTCCACTGGTGTGATTTTACCACTTTGTGCTGTTGTTCCCAGGTGCTTCCACTGACTGTGGAGTGAGAGCAGAGTGAGCTGTTGTTTCACTGATGAATGTAGAAGCTGTGCGTGCCGACGTTATGCACCTGTGTCCACACGATGGAACACCTGGATTAATGATTGGCTGGGTGAGGGGATACTTTGTGTGTGAGGCAGCCTGAGGTAGAAGGAAGATGTAGACTTCCCCCTGCTGGCAGGAATGGGATCCATCACATAAGGTGGAAGGAAATGTGTGTGTGCAGTTAAAGCAGGGTGTGCAGTTGGTGTGAGTCTGAGTGTGTGTGTGTTTGTGTGTTTTCTTGATAAGAGAATTTTGCTCCCGACTCTTAAAGTTCCTCCCTGAGAATTTACCGAGAACGTGGTTTCTCTCTTTGCTCACAGTAATTAATGTCTTCCTGCTCGAAACTGAAAAAACAACCACTCACACACACGACACAGATGGTGTGTGTGAGTGTGTGTGTGTGGGCCAGCCACACAGAGGAGTCGTTATCTGGGTCCGACGTACTGCCTCTGCTCCACAGGAAGAGGCTCGGGCCTAAATCATCGAGCACAAAGACGCTCGGCACGAGAACGTCTGACAGCTTTGGACAAACACAAGAAGAAATCAGGAGAAATATGAAGAATGAGCAGTTAGACAGAGAAACAGCCGTCAGAGGGGTTATAAGTCATGTCACAAACAGTCGTGATGCTGTTTCTGAGGGTCTGCTTCAGTATAGTTTATCTGCTGCATGTATGGCTGCAGTGGAGCCGGGTCACTGGTGTGATGATGATGATGGTGGCACTGCTGAGGGAAGCAGCAGGATGAACTGTGAAGTGTTCAGCTGTAGCCTCTGCTCACACGATGAGGCAAAGCAAACTGCAAAAGCAACCCAAGAGTTCCTCAGGCCAAAGAAACGACATGTTCTTCAATGGTCCATGCAGTCAGCTGATCTCAGCCCAACAAAGCAGCTTTACAGTCATTACACACAAAACTGAAGGACGCCTGTAGAAACACAGCATTTGGTGTTTAGGGGGTTATAAATACATATATTAGTTTAATATGTGCGTTGAAGGACGTGTCCTGGTCAAAAATGACTCCAAGGTTCCTCACAGTGTTACTGGAGGCCGAGGTAATGCCATCCAGAGTAAGAATCTGGTTAGAGACCATATTTCTAAGATTTGTGAAACACATTCACATAAAAGCATTTCTGTGTATATTAGAGGCCATATAAAGAGGCAGGATTCAGAACAAAGTGCTTGATTCGTTTGAAATGCAGCCATGCTGTCATTACTGTAATTTATCTGTCATACAGCATGTGAAGGCTCACTTAGCCTTTCCCATGCAGCCCTGTGCATGCACTTTTCCCTCCTTTTCTACTTTACATGGTGTATTTTGAAGCACTCAGTGTGCAGTTCGATTCAGTTTTATTTACACAGCGCCAAATCACAACAACAGTCGCCTCAAGGCGCTTTATATTGTACAGTAGACCCTACAATAATACATACAGAGAAAACCCCAACAATCATATGACCCCCTATGAGCAGCACTTTGGTGACAGTGGGAAGGAAAAACTCCCTTTTAACAGGAAGAAACCTCCAGCAGAACCAGGCTCAGGGAGGGGCGGGGCCATCTGCTGTGATTGGTTGGGGTGAGAGAAGGAAGACAGGATAAAGACATGCTGTGGAAGAGAGACAGAGATTAATAACAGATATGATTCAATGCAGAGAGGTCTGTTAACACATAGTGAGTGAAGAAGAAACACCCAGTGCATCATGGGAATCCCCCGGCAGCCTACGTCTATTGCAGCATAACTAAGGGAGGATTCAGGGTCACCTGGTCCAGCCCTAACTATATGCTTTAGCAAAAAGGAAAGTTTGAAGCCTAATCTTGAAAGTAGAGATAGTGTCTGTCTCCTGAATCCAAACTGGAAGCTGGTTCCACAGAAGAGGGGCCTGAAAACTGAAGGCTCTGCCTCCCATTCTACTTGTGCAGTGATGCATTAACCTTTCTCACATGCACAGGTGGTGCATTCCTCACATGGACGATGTCTCAGGAATCGGTTCCTTGTGCCTATTGGTCGGTCAGAGTCTCTCCTTCCATGGCTCAGTGGGTTTGTGCCAAACCTTTGCATCAGGCGAGCAGGTCAATGGTCGCTCTCATTTGGATGGCCTCCTTTAGCCCCAAATAGGCAGGACGTCACAAAAAAGGTAAACTGACAGATACATGTTTCCTTGTTTCCTTGGTTCCCAGGAGGATATTACTGGATGCATAGTGGTCTCCATATTTGTTGAAATAGGGACAGTACTGTTGTCCTCCCAGCGGACCAGCAGCTTCTCTCCCTGTGTTCAGACTTTGTAAACTTTTCTTTGGTTTTGAAAGGAACATCAGAGAGATGGTTTGTCCTCATTGTCCCCAAAAATCTCTAATCCTCTCTTTGTCACATCATCCAGGGGTGCAAGCGAATCGAAGAGGTTGTCATGGTGAAATTTCCAACCTTGAGGCTCCTCACCGGGAACGACCTCCAGCTTCTGTCCTGACCCAGTGTCTGAGAGGAGGGTGTGGCTCCATGTGATGCCTGAAACCAGTGGATGAGGCTCCACATCATTCACTGATCTTCTTAAAATTGTATTTATGTTCTGTGTTACAGTAATGACAGTAATGAGACATGCAGACTAATCATCGTAAACTAACCATCGTAGTCTAAGGAGCTTGGAGAGAAAAGCGTCTGGACTTCTTTAAGTTGCTTGAAGACGTTTCACCTCTCATCCGAGAAGCTTCTTCAGTTCTAGAGTCAAATGGTGGAGAGTCCCAGATTTAAGCCCCGTGGGAGTGGGAGTGTGTCCCCCCCTCCCCGAGAGGGACAAAGGAACACCTAATGATCCTCTACCTAACCCCAGCCAAGGTTTTGGGTGAGCTCACCCTCTTCGTGGACTCTCAGTGAGCAACCTCAGCTCAGACATCAGAGACAGAAGCGTTTCCTGCCTCCGGCCACCAGAGGGCGCTGCTGTCTAAGCAGAAGCGCTCATAAAGCCCGGACACTGAGCTTTAATCTAACGATGGAATGGAAAAAAAACTCACGTTTGAAACAAAGGCAGGAGAACATGTTCACAAACACATAATAAACTTTTGTCAAATCCAAGTTTTATGTTTCCAGATGTTTAATAACATCATCAGTTTTATTTCAGACCTTGTGATTTATCACATTTACACAGACAGAATTCACAATCAGCAAGCAGCCTGGTTAGTTTTAACACGATGCAGAGTTTACGATCGTTCAGAGACTTTACAGTTAAAAACCTGCTTAGTGTCAGCGGCGGGTAACATAAAGACCACAGCATCATTTATCTGCTGATCCATCCCTCAGAAAACGCATAAATTAATAACCAGACTGCCTCCATGGAAAGCAGCAAACACAGAGAATAATCTGGTAGCTGCTGATGAATCTTCTTTTATTCTGACATCACTGATTAGCAGAGGAAAAGTCTGAGCCCTGCTCCCCGTCCTGTTCTCCGTTTCCCTGTCTGACTTCTCAGTTCACTTCCTGTTTTATTTTGAAGGTTTTTGTGTTGTCTTTCCCTTTTTTGTTCTTTTTCCTGCTCTTATCTTATAATCAGAGAGATTTATCTGTGCTTTTTTTCCGAATCAGGTGCGTCAAACCGATTCATCCGACATGACTCATCAACGTTTTTTTACTGTTGAGTAGAAAAAAATGTCCACACACTAAAAAAACTGCTGATATGATAAAGCTGTGTAGCGCCTCTACTCAGGACCAGTACACTCTCACTTCAAATAGAGACCCTAGACATCTTACTAGGTTCAGGAGGAGGTTTTGTTTTGGGGACTCACAAAAGGAGTTGGCTTGGAAGTGAATAACTGGGACCTTTATTGCCTCAGTACCATTTATATACATATACAACACAATAACCCAAATTGCACACTAATAGTGCATTTTAAAGGTGAATACATGTAAAACAAAACAAAATAAAGACATTTAAATGGAAGATTTATACTGAACAGTATCAGAGCTCTTGGGAATGAATGAAACAGATTAAAGTGTTCCTGTTGTGAAGTTTGAATTGTCCAGTCTGAATTGTCC
>NC_140637.1:34124443-34151943 GCF_057382275.1 Copadichromis virginalis
GGGGGCGCTGCTGCACTGGGCCCGGTCTGGATGGGCCTGGGCCCCCTTTCCCTGGTGGGTCGCGGAGTATGGGGGTGCCTACTGGGGTCAGCGGGGGAGCTGGCCCCAGGGAGGGGTTACCTGCCCCTCCCTTCCTTCCCACCCCACCTCCAGCTGCCTCCCTCTTCCCGCTCCACCACAACCACCCACACATGCAGGACCTTGGAGTAGGGGTGTGTCACCAGGGGAGGCTACCCCCCCCTCTGTCCCCTTCTGGCTGCCTCTGCCTCAATTTTATCCCACAACTTAGACATTCACATTACTCACACTCTCATTACACATACATATAGGATCTTGGGGGTGGGCACGATACACGGAGTCCAAAGTACCATCAGGGTGTACACCCCACCCCTTGCGTCGTTGCCCACCTCTCAATGTTAAATACACGTAGACATTGAGGGCTAGCAGGAGGGACCATGCACTTACCTGCTGCTCTCTGGCAGGTAGCTCCATGCCCTCCTGGGTTTTAAATGCACCTTAGAACACACATGCATCAACACTACAATGAGCGGGTGGAGGGAGGTTTGGAGTCTTCTCTCACCCCCATTCTCTGCGGCCTGCTGGAGCGGGGGGGCTAGAACTAGGAGGAGGAGTTGGCCGTCCGACTGCGGTCTGGAGTGTGGGGCCTCCCTGCTGCTGCGGAGTCGGGGCGGTCTGCCTCCCCCCACCGCAGGGAAAAGGGAAACACCACCTGGGTCTGGGTGCAGTTCCCCCCTCCAGGGGCGGGGGCACCTAGACCCGGTTTGTAGAGTATGCTTGGGGAGTGTGATTGTGTGTACAGCGTCTCTCTATGTCTGTCTCCACGTTGGTTGAGTGTGGAGTAAGTGCATATGAGAGCATGAGGGTGGGAATGGATGTTTGTGTGTGCCTGTATGTCTGTGTCTATATGTCAGGTTGGGTGTCAGGCGCCACCTCTCTGGGGACATCTCAGGCCCTCCAAGGTTTGGAGGCCTATCTCCACCCACCACTCCGGGGTCTGAGTGGCCACCAGGGGGCAGTATCCATGGTTACAACATTTCTTCTGGTCCTGTAGAAGAAAGCGGCCCTCGGTGACATCACTGCTGAGTTTAGCTGTGTCCCAAAACGTCGGCTGCATCCTTCGGAGATCCGGCCTTCGCCGTCTACGTGGGCCGGGTCCTTCGAAGACAGAGAAGGCCGGAAGTGCGAGGCTGTGAAATGGGACGGTCCAGCCTTCAGATCTGCGTCACCGCTGTGTGGGTGGAGTTTAATAAACTCGCCGTCTGCTCCTTGCTGTCTAAAATATAACAGGACACTGGAGTAAACTCTCGACCGTCTCACTCTTCTGTTTAATCAGTTTTCTGTTTGACGTTTTTTCAGCTGTGTGAAAAATCCCGGAGGAACCCACCCGATGGATTAATAAAGTTTTATTTAATCTAATAACTTTGATCTCAGCCAAACCGATTTACTCTGGAACAAACAAAACACAGAACAAAGTTATCCAAGTGACTTATATATCATGTTTAACCTGAGTAGCGAAAGACAGCGATGAAGCCGGGAGTCCGCTGCTCTCGCCGGCTCGAGTGACCACTGAACCCCCCCGGTCAGCTATCGAGCTGGTGGGTAGCAGACGTCTCCGAAAACGTCGGAGCACTTTTGTGCGATGTCTTGATAAACTGAGCAGATATTTGAAGTTTACACAGCTACATTCGCGCCTGAAAATATGTTAAAAGTTTATTTTGTGACCCAGAAAGATTAATAAGAGTGATTTTAAAACTTAGTAGCGGCCGCCATTGTTGGAAACTGGAGTTTGGCTGGGCCGCGCTATGAATTCTGGGATATGGTGGGCCACGAAGGACACACCTGACCCATCCTTCAAATTCGGGGAAATGAAGGACGCATTTGAAGGAGTCGATGAATTGGGACAGCCTTCGGCGCGTCGCTGTGACGTAATCGGTCTACAAATGCGGCCTCCAGAGGATGCAGCCGACGTTTTGGGACACAGCTCATTCATACTGAATAAAACGTGAAGGACTTTCATGCACATGCTCACTGACTCCTGGGCTCTGATTGGTGAGTCGTTAGCCTACAGCTTCACGGTCAGATCCACGCCTTGGTAGGCGTCACGCAGGCGACTTCCCCTCAGCATGCTCATGCTGACTTCACAGGCGTGTGCAGTGGGACCGTTATCTTGCACTCTCCTGCAGCACAGCGAGCAACAGGCTGTGCGCGGCGTGGAGACTGCATACATGCGTCACGCCCTGAGATGACAGCGCAGTATCTCTGTCACCAAATCACCAGACCACACTGTGGACGATGGCGACACTTCTTCTGTCGCCACATTTTTAGAGTTGACAGGCAGAGAGAAAGATCCCAGCATGAAAGTCCACCGCCAGCTACAGTACTGCAGGCGCACCGTGCATGCTGGGATCTGCATCGATCAGATGCATTAATCATGCTTAAGTGCGTACGCCTCGCATTTGTGATGGTTTCCACAGATTTAGCTCCGTCAGCTGCGATGACTCGAGAAGCTCTCTGCTGCTGACGGATGCTGCAGGGTTGCATCTGTGACTTTTGGCTTGTGTCATATGATCAGCTCCTCACGCATTTCACCGACGACGCCTCAGACAACGGTTGGCTTCCACCGCCTGCCTTGGCCTCCCGGACAGGAGGAGGACAAACTGGCGTGTTTTGAAACACACTTTCACTTCCCGTGGTGGAAGGCTATTTTCATCCTCCGCTCGAGTTCCTCCTTTTCTCTCTGATTCCTACGGGGAAACTCGGGGGCCTCCACAAAACACAGAGACGCAAACATAACGGCCGAGTTTGGACTGAACACCAGCTGTTTGTAGAAAAACAGGCTTTTATACCGACATCTTTCAAAATAAAGTCCTTATTTCTGCTCTGACACTTTATTTTTCCAGACTTTTATTTTACCAAACAGATTCATTTTTGTGTTTGTATTTTTAAAAACTCACTATTCTATATTATTAATTCTTACAATCGTATCTTGTCCGTCACCTCTGCAGGTGCGGAGCAGCAGGAGACAAAGCTGTGATGAAGCTTTTTCAGGGAGAGCTGCTGCGTCTCCGTCTCTGTGCATCTGACAATCGCTGAGCTCCTACTCACTGAAATGGTGCTAAAGACCGACATGCGGTGTGCTCGCGTCTTCAGCCCAGACGGGTGCACAACAGCGGGGAGGCGTCACTCTCATCACGGGGGCACGCAGTCTGTTGGAAGGTAGCGAGGTGCCTCGTGCTAACGTGTACGTTAGAGGTTAAAGGGAGTAAGGCCTGTAAGAGGGATAAATGTAGGATTTCATGCAGAGGTGAGCAGCGGCGTTGCTTTGAGCTGATGTTTTGGGTCCGTTTGCAGGAAGATTTCTTTGTGAACGTGAGGAAAACGAACCCGTCACACTTTCCTATGAAAGCAGCAGCACGCCGTTTGTTGCTGGTTTCATCGTCAGCTGTGCTCGATGGCGTTCCTGAGCAGGAAATAACGCCGGCCTCAGACCACCTGAGAGGAGAAACCAGCAGTTTGGCCTGAAGAAGGGAAGACGGAGGCGTTTCGTGGCGCTGCGATGTCTTCTTCTGTGGTAGCAAGGCTTAAATGAAGAGAGGTCCCATTGTGGTTTTACCATCTCCGTGTCTTTATGCTTAGACAAGCCTGAACTGAGGCTTCGTCATCTCACGCCTCAGTTCTTCCTCTGTCAGAAACTTGGTGTTCTCTGTTCTGATTGGCTGCCCCCCACAAACAGAAGGTTTGAACAGCAGTGAGTACACGCCCCCTCTGTGACATCATCATCAAAAACTGTGAAACTGAGCGTTCAGAGCAGCCTGAGCTTTAGACTCAGTGTTACTGAACACTGAAAACACGAGTACAAACCAGAGCAGCCTGAACACACAGACACGGCAGGTAACGACAGCAGAGGACACAGGTGAGACGCACAGGTGAGGCTAAACAAACAGCGAGGTTACCACAATAAAACAGGAAATAACTAAACAGGCGAACGTCACAGACTGAGACCTGGAAGATAAGGAAGGCGGAGCTCTATAACGACAGATACCCGATGACATCACTAAGCAGGGCTCTAGACTAACGTTATTCCATGGTTGCACCGGTGCACCTAAGAAAAAAAGGTGCACCAGCACAAAAGTGAGGCGCAATTTTGGGGGGAAAGTTGCCGTCCACACAGACACTATTGATTTGTAAATGATTAACTAACAATCTGTCAACACAAAGTTCTTTATTTGGAGCTCAGTTACAAGAAAGAGAAGTTACTGAAAACTGCTTGTGCTCAAAGTGCGTTGGCTCTCTTTGGTAATACTGTAGACGATGTTAAACGTAATCATCACATCGGCTCCTCTGACGACCTGCTTGCTGCTGAAAGGCAGCGGGCGGAGGGGACACGTGGGCATTTATCGCAGCATATAAAGTGTTTCTGGATACACTGCTGCTTTTTCAGCACTCAGAGGCTGATGGCTCCGTGTCAGAGCTGGCTGTGAACGTCAGACAGATCAGGCCAAGAAAAAGTCATCAATCGTTCTTTTCTCATTACCCACAGCTACATCCACTAGGCTGCTCACCCGGGCTGGGCATCATCACTGATTTCTATAATCCACAGGTGTCGAACTCCAGTGTGATTTTATCAGAGTGAATTCATGATGACGTTTATCAAACGTGAAGCGTAGTTTGGATCTTCTTTTGCTGCTGGTTCAATGAATTTTGGGTGGAGAGAAATAAAACCTGCAGCTCAGAATCGAGCGCAAAAAAGACGTAAACGCAAAGCGCGGCCCCGCTGACGCATCAGAGTCAGCGAGCTGTCGGCTTTCAGCCCCGACGGCGTGTCCGTGTGCGGGCCGTCGGGTGAGAAAGCCGAGAAAGAGAACGCTGATTCTGACGCGACGGTCCGCTCTGCGTTTTTGTGTGGGGTCCGTTACCTGCTCTCATTTACTGTTTGGTGGTTGTTGAAATAGTTTTGAGAGCTTTAACCTGAGATGCTGGCAAAATTCATTTATATTTAAAATATTCAGGATTTAATGAATCGATATCACTTTGTTCAAGCTGCTCACCTCTATCCGCCTGCACTTTCAAATACACACAAAGGACCACGGCCAATCACAGAGGTCCCACCCCTGACTATCTCTGATTGGGACACACGATGAGGGCATGATGTGTGTCAGTTGTTGACCACACGGAGACTTTCAGAGTTGCAGAGACCTTTTTTGTTACTGGAGCAGTTGGACCAAGGATTTTTTTTAGTTGCACCACTGAAAAATGTGGTCGGATTTGCGACTAGATTGGCTGCACTCTAGAGCCCTGCTGAGAGTACAAACACCTGGAAGTGAGATAACAACACAGGAAATACACGAAGGTGAGAAAAGTAAATATAAAAGACTCAAAGTCTAAAACATAAAACCCTGAAACAGCAGACTCAGGCTGACGGATTTTATTTGGACGTGAGCGATGGGTGATGTCATAGTGGTGGTTTCCATCTTTTATTTACAGTCTGTTTGATCTACTATAGTGGTTCATACAGCAGCGTTCAGATTAGCAGGTTACTGCTGTGTGTGTGTGTGTGTGTGTCGTAGACGAGCTCACACGCACACTAACTGTGAATAAAGGTTTTAGTCTTCACCTAAAGTGCAGTGTGTTTTCTTTGGGTCACGTGACTCGTGCACGCCGTGAAACTCACGGCGGATTTCTTTTAAGAGACGTGAACTGGTGAAGCTTTTAATGACGTCACGTCGCGTTCACCTGTCTGCCGCTGCTCTGGTGGGCAGGAAGTACTGATTTGCTCATATTTGACGCTTCCTGCTTTCCGCGCACCAGGACGGCCCCACGCGCCCCTCCGCTCTGCAGCCGCTGGGTGGAGGGCTGGCTGTGTTGGAGGAGCAGAGGAGAAGCAGGAATCAAACAGGTGTCCGGTCAGCTCCATCAGCCCGCAGGAGGAGGTCCACATCGACGGTGATGAACAGCCGAAAGCTCGCAGCCTCCTGACCGACAGCGGAGCTCACAGCAGGAGGAGCAGGAGGAGGTGACCGACTGCTCCGCGCTGTAACAGGTGTGTCTGAGGAGCGCGCGGGTCACCCCCGCCCCCCCACACCGGAGCAGGAGCTCCGTCTCCTCTCCTGGACATCCCAGAGGCGCTCACTCGTCTTTCTGCAGCAACATAGGAGGAGGAGGAGCAGGAGAGGGAGAGGGGAGGCTTTTTTTCAGACGACACTTTAAAAACGGAGGAGGCGTGCTCTCCTGTCGGACACGGTTAGCGGCTCTGCCCGTTGTCAGCTGCCCAGTGTCGGCAGTGTTTGATCTCATTGGGTCCGGACTCGTTTCTCCCCCCGGCGCAGAGGCAGGGAGCCGCCGCGTGTCCGGTGGATCCATCAGACCCGGACGGTGAGCGGATTCGCGCACGGCAGAGCGGAGCGGCTCTCCCTCCCGTCCCAACCGGTTATCATGGCAACCAGGACAGCCGGGAGCGCGGGGGACACGGTGACGGCCCCCGCCCTACAGCGGGCCCGGGCCCCCGGGGCTCCCGCGGAGGAGTTCCAGGACTGGTGCCTGCGCACGTACGGAGACTCCGGTAAGACGAAGACCGTGACCCGCCGCAAGTACAACAAGATCCTGCAGACGCTGCTGCAGGGGGACGAGGAGAACAGCCACGCGCTGTTCCTGCACGAGAAGAGCGGAAATCACATCAACGCCAAGTTCAAGTTCTGGGTCAAATCCAAAGGCTTCCAGGTCAGGACGCTGCCCGACGCCAAGGGCGGCTCCGCGGGCGGCCCGGTGCTCTACGTGCCCATCAAGGCGGCGACGGTTAGTGACGGTTCCTCTTTCTCCCACAGCTGTGTGTGTGTGTGTGTGTGTGTGTGAGTGAATCAGGAAGTGAGAGTGAAGCTGCACTTCACCTGGCTCAGTGCCACCTGTTCCACCTGAGCTCCGTTTCAAAGTAAAACCAGCAGAACTATTCAAACTACCGAAACTTTATCTATACAGGACATATTCAGGGGTAGATGTGTTTTTATTAAAAAAACACAATAGTAAAGGTGAGAGGAGGTGATGATGATGATGTTTGAGGAGGTGCACACAGCAGTCACGCCAGCACACGATGCTGTTTGTGATTTCTCTTTATAATGAATCCTGCGCATCTTTTTATGTCCACATACAAACCTCACGTTTCCTGTTCACAGTGTAAATGTTTGTCTTTAAACCTGATTTGTGCTCTAAATGTGAAAAGTTTGAATTTATCTGGACGTCACACTGATGATTATGCTGATGCTGGTGAACATGCCTGCGAGGCGTTCATTAGTCAGATTAATCTCATTAGTCTCCTGATTGGATGTTCAGATGATTGAGGCCTTTTCTGTGTGTGTGTGTGTGTGCGTGTGCGTGTGCCTAATGAAGCTGAAATAGGCTAAAACGCTGTAATATAATATAATCACTTCTCTTCACAACAAACACCTGAGCAGGTGCACAGAGCCGTGGAGTGGAAACGTCTGCTACCTTTGAACTGGATCATTTTCTAAACCTGTTTCACTGCTAGTGTTTACATTACACCCCATAATGATTCCACTCCTGAACTCTGAACATGTGGAAGCTTTTACTGACAGGTTAAAATGATTCTGACACTTTAACAAAGCTACAAACAGTCGCTGCATCGACTGTAACAAACATAACTGACTGACGGGTCGTTTTATGACGTTTTCGACTGTTTGAAACATAAATAAGATTTCAAATCCATGGATATCTTCTCAAGTTTTTCTTTTTGTTGAGCTAATTTCCACAATAATTCAAAGTTCACGATTGAGAAGACACTGCAGGAGAGAAGGGTTCATTTAAAGCCCTGAACCTCCCTGCCATCACCTGCTAATTTAACACAGTCCATGTTTTTCTGAGCGGCGGCTCGGTCTAAGCTCAGGTGAGGTGGATAACGGGCACGTCCGCTCAGCTGCAGCTCTCTCAGTCACTGACGCTGAAAATCAAACCCTGAAGTCAAGCGTTGCACCCACGTGGACATCCTGTGGGAAGATTAATGAGCTCGTCTTCACACGTTTATGACGTTTCGTGGTTTTTAAAAAACACATGCTGCATATAAAACATCCCGGTGCCCACCAGCGAGCTTTGGGCTTTCTCCGGGAACGTGATGGAAAATATGTAATCTGTATTTTATTTAAGTGGGTTTAATCCACAAAAGCCTGAATAGATCTTTGTTTGTCACGTGGAGTAACAGTAAGCACTTCAATTCAATCACAACAACCGTCGCCTTATATTGTAAGGTAGACCCTACAGTGATGCACAGATCAATCCTCACTGAAACCACGGGCAGCCTGATATAACGACTATCTGTGGAAGACTGTGGAAGGTCTCCCTCCTGACGCTCCGCCCTCATCGTTCCCGCTCTTTGTCCCGATGCTACAACGTCGCCGTGGATCTTCTGATGTGTCAGTGACTCTGGGCTGATATCAGATGTATTTTTTGGGATCATCCAGGAGTAAAAGCACAGTTTATCTAATAATAATTTATTGATATTCAATAGAAACTCTTTAGCGACATAGTAAAGTTTTCATTCCAAACTTGATTTCGATTTATTTTTCACACTTTGTGACGCTGTGGCATCATTGATGTTACTGCAGTGTCAGCTCTGTTCGTGGGCATCGTCGTGCAGCAGGAGGAACCTGTCGCGGTGTGACAACCTCCAAGCATTTCATCCTGATGCCTGAGGCCAGTCAGGGTGCTGGTGCCTAGCCTGTACAGGTCTGAGCGTCCCTCCATGGGTATGCCTCCCCAGAGCACACATGTGCTCAGGTGAACCTGCTGTCATCTGTAAAAAGTAGGAGTGCAACGATACTCGTATCGATATTGAACCGTTCGATACAGTGCTTTCGGTTCGGTACGCATATGTATCGAACAATACAACATTTGTAATTTATTTTATCAACTTTCCTTCTGACGATGCTGTCTGTGTTGAGCGCTCAGTGAATCTGCGCTCGACAGTGCAGCCTAGGCGGAGTAGTCAAACGCAGATCCACTGAGCGCAGCGCAAGCTAGCGAGACAGAAGCTAAGCCCGTTGCAACATGGCAAACTGAACCTCCCCCACCCTCATTCAGATCTGGCCTTTGGAACTATTTTGGTCTTCATGTGACGTATGACCCTGAAGGTAAGCGAGTCATGGACTAAAGTAAAACAGTAGACACAGCAAACCTTACTGATCCAGGAGGAGCTGGATTACCTGTGGAACCTCTGCAGGGGCCAGGTATGGTGCTACCACCAGTGACACAAGACGAGGAGGGGAACTGTCAGAGACCTCCACCCGGGAAGCTTTCCTGTTTGGGGCTTTGCTCATTGTTAGCCCTGACCGGGTCGATATCTCAAAGTTTAATTAACGTGATGCTAAACTCAGTGTGTGTCTCTGGTGTGAGTGGATAACTAAGTCCACCAACAACCCCTCCAACTTCTTGCCTTCTTAAAATGGAAAATCGTATCTTGTGTGTTTATCTCAGTACATGTGAGACCGGACGGATGAAAAATTCTGTCAAATAATTTAACTCAGTTTTATTTATAAATCACAACAACAGGCAGTTGTAGATCCTACAGTAATACATGCAGAGAAATACCCAACAATCATATGACCCCTTATGAGCACTTTGGCGACAGTGGGAAGGAAAAACTCCCTTTTAACAGGAAGAAACCTCCGGCAGAACCAGGCTCAGGGAGGGGCGGGGCCATCTGCTGTGATAGCTTGGGGTGAGAGAAGGAAGACAGGATGGGTAATTAGAAATCACATCTATCCACATGTTTGACCCTCCAAACGTTGCTGCTGTTCAGTTTTCCACCCTCGTTTGCGTCCACAGTTGGAGCTGGTTTAGTGTTTTTGGAGATCAGTCACAACGTGACGTGTTATTGGAAACCAGTTAGCTAACCTCCTGCTACAAACAGAAAGACCACAGGTCCACAAAGGGCTGCTCAATTAATCGAATTTTAATCTCGATTACGATCTGGGCTTTCAACGATCATTAAAAATGACTGAGCCGATTAGTAGCCCCTCCCTCGTGCTTTACTCTTGCGCTGCTCCGTGTGGCAAATCGAGCGCACCTCTCTGCATTTCGAACACGCGTCACAACAATTAAGAGGACCCGAGGGAAGCTCGGAAAGCTGAGCAGAAGTTATTTGGAGAGGAGAGTGACTGCTGTTGGTTGAAAAGGGAGGTAAAAAAACCTTCAGTGGTGTGGAAACATTATGGGTTCAGTCAGACGTGGATCAAGTAGACACAGTGTGTAAACTTTGCTACAGTGTCGTAGCTGCACCACAGAGCAACACTGCAAAGCTCACTAAACACAGATGTTTACATTTTTCATTGATTTCTTATATTGCAAACATTTGCACTGTTATCAGTATTTGCACTATTTTATATTATTTTTTAAAGTCATTATTCAACACATTGTTATTGTTAACCCTTTAAATCCCTGTAGAACCGGAACCGTGTAAGCTAGCGCAATAATTTGTTTTGCATATGAAACCGGAGGAGTTGTACTTACATCTTATGCCATCAACTTGTCCTCGGTCACGGTTTCCTTCCACATAAAGCTTTGCAAAAACTGCATAAAAAGCACTTGCAGGAACAAAAACGTAACATTCCAGAAACACGCTTTGCCGATCCGATCAGCTGATCGTAACACTTCCCACATTGAAAAAGACGTCAACGCGAACTTTTTTTTTTTAAACTTTATTTAACAAACAATGAGTATACAACATACGAACAGATGAAGTATACAAAACAACAGAACATGAACACACAAAGCCAGGGGTAAAAGAAAAAGGTAACAATTATAAGAATACACGCAAAAATTCACATACATATATTGTTGTGAGAGGCTTTCTGTTGGTGGCGTCTGATATTGATTGTATGTACATTTGCACATCCTTAAAATAATGACAGAAATATGGTGTTTTGTTAGTAAACTTACATTTATGGATAAAAAATTTAGCTAAAAGTATTAAGAAATTTATCATAAAAAAACATTTCTCATGCTTCTTGGGGAACTTAAAGAAACAGAAGAAAACTCCCTTAAAATATGGACAATAACAAAGCTGCTAAATTCTTCCAGAATCTCTGTGTAGAAGAACAGTACCAAAAAAGATGTGTCACAGTTTCTGGATGATCCCCACAGAAAGTACAATTAGTATTTATGTCCCTTTTAAATTTGACCATGTAGTGACTACGTCAACGCGACCTATCGCATGTCCGCCATTTCCTGTCCAAAACCGGAAGTGATGTCATTTACGCGGGAAATGTAGTTTTTTACTTGTAGGCCTTAAAAGCCTTTACTGGTGTTTTTATAAGTCATGTTTGACTCTATACTTTTCTGAATAGTTTCTGTGATGCTTAGAACTCAAATTGCACTGCTGGAAATAGTTTATTTTGATGCACCTGCTGCTTTCTTTGCAAATTTGCATCATAGGATTGTTTTTTGTTTTTCCTGCAGTGTATAAAAATTGCTGTATCTCCAAAATAAAACTATGAAGACACTCAAAATAAATTTCCTGTTGTTGTAAACTATTTTTTGCAACTTTTTTGTATTTAAAGTTTTGAGGGATAAGCCTCTTAAATTTCTCCAAGTAGAAATATATGTAAAAAAACAAAAACGATTTTCAATTTTTTTTGTAGTTTATTGCACTTTTTTGTAATTAATGTAGTTACTATGGACTTAATGCATACATATTATTAAAATATGGGCTATAACAGTTGTATTGATGTGTAGCAACTTGAAATGCTCCCACAAATGGCACTACAGCATGTAAACATATAATATAAGCTCTGGCGGACTTGGTTCTATGGTAGGTCTTAAAGGGTTAAATAAATATCGTCAAATAATCGAGATCTCAATTTCAGTGAAAATAATCGTGATTATCATTTTTGCCATAATCGAGCAGCCCTAGGTCCACAGACCCCGTGGAGAAGCTCAGTCTCCTTTAGGTTTCAGCCTCGTGTGTTGCACGCCAAGCAGGCTCTGATCACATGACCTCAGGCACCTGCTGTACGGCTGTAAGAAATGTGCTGTATGCTGATATTTGGCGGATCGTCCTCACGCAGCAGTCGCCCCCAGCTGCTGTCAGAGCAGGAGATGTTCACACCTACACGAAGCCGCTGCTCCCGTCCTGACTGTAACACGGTCAGTTCTTCTCGTACTGTTACTTTTTGACGTCATTTAGTGACTTCTAACGACTTTTGGGACAGCCAATAGCAGTTTTTCTTCCTGAGGAGTTGGCGTCACTGATGTCACGCCGTCCGCCTCTTTAACATTATCATAGTGAAGACGACCTGCTGACCTTCAGCCTCAGAATGATGAATGAAGATGATTTAGGTGACTTTATCGTGGTCAGGGTGTCAAATGAATACGATGGTAACGACCACGACTCTGCCGGTGAGGCTGTGTTCATCGTTCATATACAGGCTTTGCTCTCCTTGCTCACGCCCAGTAGCGGCGTCCCGCTGTTGCTCTGATCGCTCTGTGATATTTGTTTCTGTTTGTGTTGTCCTCGCGCTGACCGTCTGTTTCTGTGTCGTCTGCTACCTGCTGAGCCAGCTGACAAACACTAAACAGGATCTCACCGCCACCTCGAATGAGCAGCTTCCTGTCTGACGGCGTCACGCTGAGCGGGGAATGACCCGAGCTGATCTCACACACCGACTCACAGGTGGTGTGTGTGCGTGCAGAGTCACACACAGGTGAATGAGTCAAACACTGACTGTAGCACAGCTGCTGCTCTCACGTTGCAGCGAATTATTGCTGACAGCTGCGACGGCGTTTGGAAACGCGCTTCCTGTCACAGCAAAGTCTGAGCCTCAGATGGACGAATACTCCCGGAAATGCTTCACATCATAACTGATCCATGTCACGATGTGTCGGTCCTCCGCCTGCTTTCCTCTTCCTCCTCCTCTGTTACTCGGGTTTTACCCCCCAGCTGTGAAAGGCTGACGGGGTGTGATGGCGACACGGAAGCCTCGGCTGGCGATCCTGGTCCTGCTCGCTGTAACGGCTCATGGACCTGCAGGTTCTGACCCTCGAGCTCACAGAGGGTCTCCAGAGCAGGACCAGCACTACAGTAGCTGTTTTTATCACCCTGCTGAAACTCTGAGCTTTCAGCTTCTGCTGGCAGGAAAAAAAGTTTCAATGAGCTGAACAGAGAAGTTTGAGCTTGATTATCCCAGCTGGGGTCTTTGGTTGGACACAGTCACCCTGAGGATCACGCAGGAGTCTGATTGAGGTAACACACTGACTGCATACACGTGTGAGTATAATCAGCACTGTGACTTCAGGCTTTGTTTCCACGATGGAGAATGCAGTCATCAGATTTCACTTCCACACTTCCTGTAATGGAAGCAGAGTCTGGGGACGAGGGGGGCGACTCGCCCATCGCTGGGGCGTGGTGAAGGCTCTGGATGTTGTCGGGCTGTCCTGGCTGCACTGTGTGGAGATCTGAACAACGTTCAGCTTCAGGCTGTTTTCTGAGCACCTGCGGGACGACTTCTCTATGCCATGAGCCGGCCACGGTGGCGTTGGTTGGTTGGCTGGGGGGTAATAATGTAAAAAAAGTGAAGTTTGTTTGTGTTTTTGCTGCTGGTCACAGTAAACTCTGTTTGTGTGGTACTGAAGCACTCGGAGGCCCCAGGAAACACTGAGAGGTTTGTAGACTAATGATAGCTGCTATCTTTGCTCTGGTGTCAGGCCCATGCGATGACTACTTCCCCCTCTGTCGGCTGTCTCCAGCTGGAGCAGCAGACGTCGGCCTGTTTCGAGCACGAACGCTTAAGCGGCGACTCTGTGAACAGATGAAGAGCTCACGGTGGGAAAACGGCGCTCAGCCTCTGACCTGCTGTTCTTGTTTAAAAGTTTTCCATAAATCAGAGAAGCAGCCGGAGTCCGGCGAGCTTACATCACTGGTCTCGAACGGGTCCCTGTGCTGATGAGTCACGCCGAGTTAGGAAACATCAGAGGAACATCACACATTAAAGCTGTGACGAGAAGTGTGTGTGTGCGTGTGTGTGTGCTGTCAGGCTCATGATTGGAGTACAGGTGGAGGCGCTCTGCTGGAAACGGAGACAAACATCCGTTTTAGGCTCTTTGGAAGAATTGAATGTAAATGAGTGGATTTAGTGTGTTTTTGACCTTCAGGGTCACGTTCGTTCTCACAGCTTAATGAGAAACCAGATGAATCTCGTTAAATCGATGGCATCAGGTGTTTCTTGATTTTATTGAAGCTGAACCAAAGCTTGCATGAATCAGTACGTCAGAGATGAAAGACTTTAAACACACAAAGACACAAATATCTTTGTTCTCTCTGCGCGTCTCTTCTTTTATCACCTGAAGTGAAATAAAGCAGAAGAAACAAACTTTCCAAACACTAAAACACTTTAATTGGTTGGATGTGAGACAAAGAGAACGTGATTTCTTCCAACAGATTGAGCTCAAAGTCTTAATTGGTGAGGCTGAATTTAGCTGGTTGCCATGCCTTCAAAGATTTCTCGGTAAATACAGCTCGCTGTGTTTAAAATAAGGAGCGCGGTCACCTGCCGTGCACCTTCAACCAATTAAAACTAGAATAAACTTTCTTCTTCCACTTTGTTTAATATGAGAAAAATGAGCCTGAAATTAAGCGTTGAAGAAAGAATTCGATGCAGTTCTCTCACCTCCTGCCTTCAGCTGATCCCACAGCCAAACTCAAAGCAGCCGCTCGCCGTCACGGCGCGGCGCTCTGCTGTTACGGTCGTTGCGTTTTCTTTCGTCTTTGTTTGCAGTAAACCGAGCAAAGTGCAGCTTCTGTTCAAACATGACACGAAACCTGCGTCACTGTTAGTAACGTTAGATTCAGTCATTAATACTCATTTTGGGTTCATGTGTGAAAGAAAGGCACATGTAAGAGCGAGGTCAAAGGTCAGAGTAACGTGATGCTTAGAAGCGTCGTACATCAGTCCTTATATATCAGTACAAACACAGAACTCGGGGCGGGGCTGGATGGAAACGTTTGGAGGGTCGTGAAGTCGAGAGCTGGTAACCACGAGCATCGTGGTCGTTAGCTGCAGAGCTGCGGTCAGGCTAAGGCTAGCAGAGAGAGGGCGGAGGATGACGGTCCTCCGTGGACAGAGACGAGCGTTCACACTGAGATTGTGCTGCGTGTGCACACAGCTGATCAGAGCGCCAGGAAGCCCACGGCTCCATCGAGCGAGGAGGCGCTCGGCCTGGAAGCGGGGCGATGTCTTCACAGGAGGAGCGACGTTGCCGTGTGCGTCCGAGCGTTGAGGTTCTGCGCTCCCTCAGAGAGGAGCAGAGCTGCTGAGAACCTCCGCGTGGATCCTCGCTCCGCTACCTTCACTGAGCACGCTCGGCTCACCTCCCCCTCCCTGTTCTCCTGTTGCTATGGTGAACGTCTCCTTTGGCGATGGTGAAAAGAAATTAACACCAGTCTTAATTAGACTGCAAGGCTTCAATTTCCACCTCCATTCCTCCTCCTCCTGCTGACCTTCTCCTCCCTCTTGTCCCCCCACCCACCACCACCACCACCACCTGAAAGGCAGGCGGCCATATTAACAGCAGCCACCAGGCGTCATTAATGTGAGCCGTCAGTCAAAGAACCGAGTGAGCTGGTTGGACGGCTCCCAGACTAACTGCAGTAAAGTCTGCTTTGAGTCAGCTCGCACGTGTTCGTGTGAACACGGTGAACGAGGAGGGCTGCGCTTCTAAACGCAGTTCCAGTCTTTGCAAATGCAGCTGGTTTGAGTCTGTGTTAACCGACGGGTGGAGCTGCTGTGCGTCATCACGCCGAAGCTACAAGCCCATTACTGCACGAGGAGGATGCAGGTGTGGTCATGTGTCAGACAAACTAAAATCACGTGTGGGTCTTTGTGTGGAAGCAATGATTGAACGATGATGATACGATCGTGTTTGGCCCGACGGTCTCCGTCATGCTTGTGGAGATGATTCTGCCTCGGAGCAGGACGGCAGCTCAGTGTGACCGCTCACGTGTCAGGTGGTTTTCCCATCATGCTCTTGGTGTCGCTCATTTCATCACCAGTATCAGAGCGTTGTCATGGTCGATTCACTGAAGAGTTGGAAACTGATTAAAATCAGCAGAGAGAAGCTGCACGGCCTGCAAACTGTAACTGTTTACTGTGTGTTTGTGCTGTGTGGCACAGCTGCTGCAGAATATGGTCGCACACTGTGTGTATGAACACATGAAATAACAGGTTAATGCTTCTAACCCACCTTCAGTACGTCACTGGTGTGTGCGTGTGTGTGTGTGCGTGTGTGTGTGCGCGTGTGTGTGCGCGTGTGTGTGCGCGCGTGTGTGCGTGTGCGTGTGTGCGTGTGTGTGTGCGTGCGTGTGCGTGTGTGCGTGTGTGCGTGTGTGCGTGTGTGCGTGTGTGTGTGTGTGTGTGTGTGCGTGCGTGTGCGTGTGTGCGTGTGCGTGTCTGCACTTACACAGCAGCACCTGTTCATGTGTGAAGGCTGAGTGTAGCGCTCTGATAGGTGTGAGCGGTGTGTTTGTGGGTGTCGGGCTCTCCCTCTGCCGTGTTTGCTCATGAACCGTGGCGGTGGGTCAGGTGCAGGCGGCGCCCGGGTCATCCCGTCGTCTGGGTTTCCTTCAGCCTTCGAGGCCCATCGAATCCGGGCTGCGTCTCCTCTTATGCTAATGTTTAAAGCGCTGCCATCCTGCAAAGGAGGATCTAATCTAAAACATGTACCCTGATCTCTCTGAAGCTTTTACTGTGACACCGGCGACTCTGCTTTGTGCTCTGCCTTCTGCTGTTGTTGACACGAGTTAAAGATGGAGCGACCAATGGATGGCTGGGACTCTCTTCCCACGCTGTCACAGTGAAGGAAGTCGGCCTGTTCATGGATCCAGAAACACGTTGGGATGGCAAACCAGCTGCTCGTTACGCCGTGCCCATGCCGAACAATACCGTACGCACTGCAGCACATTATCTTATTCTTTTCTGCTAACTCGTTATAATACAGCCTCTAAACTTCAGCATATTTCTGTGACGTTACAAAGTGACTATATTCACAGGCTGGTTACGGAGCATTATAGACCTGCAGAGGATGTAGAACACAACGTCGATCGTGCACAGCAGCGTAGTGAACATGATACAAAGATGTACAAAGGGCAGATTAATCATCCTTCCTTTGTTCAACAGCAGTCTGATGTTGCTGAATTCTAATTCAAGTGTCATTTCAAATCAAACACCTGACATCCTGTTTAATTACAGGGGAGTTACGCCCTCGTTCACGGCTGTTTTATAAAGTGTTATATGATGAATATACACTGTCTTAAACATGATTATAACTGTTCTGAAACAAACCCAGCACAGTGGATTGTTCTGGGTTTATTAGCAGGAAACGCGATGCTTCGATGCTTCGATGCTTCCTGCTTTGGTTTAAACCACGGATCGGTTTTTCTTTGCACTCATGTCTCCTCCGTGTTCAGGTGGAGCTGTTGGAGAATCTTTTGTTTTCTGGAAGGTTTTCCTGCTTTAGAGGAGGAGGAGGAGGAGGAGGAGGAGGGAGGTGTTCTTGTGGGACAGCGGCCTTCTCATTATCACATCTTCCCACCTCCCCCTTTAAAAAAACCATACCTCTCTCCAGTATGCTTTCTCTTCCATTTTCAGCCTCCCCACAGATGCCTGCCCCCCATGCTCGCCTCCTCCTCACCTCCTTCCTCCTCCTCTGTGCCCCTTCCCTGCCCTGCTGCCAGCGCTGCTGGATAATTAGCTCAGTGCTCCTCAGAGCAGCAGTGTGTTGTTGCGTGCTCGTGTCTGCATCACCGTTCTCTGGCTCATCATCGTCACAGTAATCCTCTCCTCTCGTGTTGATCTGACGGCGTCGTCATTGTGTTGAACCGTAACAATGATGTTTAAAAATGGCTGACAGGAAACATGCGGTCCTTTTTGTTGTGCACTGTAAATGTCAGCAAGTCCTCAAAGTGGAATCAAAACATGTTGATGCGTCAGAGCAGAGGTCACCAACCTGTTTGAAAGTGAGAGCTACTTCTTGGGTACCGATTAATGTGAAGGGCTACCAGTTTGACACACACTTCTCAAATAACAAATTTCCTCAATTTAACTTAATTATGTGTTATCATTAATAATTAATGATATTCATCTATGTAAAAACACTAATTATGTTAAATATTTTTCACCATAATTATAAAGAATGCAAGTAGGAAACATAAATATCAATATGCAACGCTTTATTTCTATATATCTCTGCAAGTATTTACATTTTGAAGTGATCACTTCTACAACATTTTCACTTACCACTAACAAATTTTAACAATCATGCACTGTTACATACATGATTTTTGTATGTATGTAACATACAAAAATCAACTTTCAAATTTTACAGAACTTTTCACCAAATCTGCAGCATTTTAAAGCAAATTGTCACATGTTACACTTAACAAACACATTTGTTTTTCAATAATTAAATTCAACTTTGACATGACACTGTAATGTTGCCACTGAGAACATCTAATATGGCTTTCTTTGTCTGTTAGTGGGAAACCTGGCATTGCATGCTGTTCACCAGTGTGTTGTAATCTGGGGTATAACTTGACACTGCAGCTCTGAGTGAGTCTTGCAGATGTGCATCAGAGAGGCGTGTTCTGTGCTTGTTCTTGATGAAGTTCATGTCAGAAAAGGCTGATTGGTTGAACCAAACAGGCTGGCAACCTTCACAGCTGCTGTGCACACACCACTGTACTTTTCTGTGTCAACAAGGCACCAAAAGTTTGGTGCACCCTGACAGGCTTTGAGGTGGACGTCATTTTGCAATGTTCCAGTTTCGATTTCCACCTGTCCAGCATCCAAGCTGAACATTGAACTTAGTTGCTCAGCAATGCATGTTGTGTCCACATTCATGAAAGGATTGGAAACAAATGAGACACATGGCTCAAGCTGATCAAGGTCACAAAACCTGTTCTCAAACTCTCGACCGAGTCGGTTTATGACTTGAGTGTACTTTTCTGCAACTTGGTCAAAAGTCTCAGATGCAGAAGCAACTGCACTTTGCCAGATCCTGATCCAACTGATCGGCCAAGTTCCCGGACATAGCCGACACTCTTCTAACAATTGTAGCTGCCCCCAGCTGGACATCGGAGAGAGTGGAGATTACATCGTTTCCATACTTCTCGTCGTTAAGCACAGCTTTTGGAATTATCATCATTGCTTCTTTGAAAACCTCCCGTCTAAAAATGCCTTCTTTTTCTTAGTCATGAAATGTGTAGCTCTAAATGAGGCTTCGGTTGCTTTTGGGGAGTTTTTCACCGGTCTTGTGAAAAAAGACTGCTGTTTGCTCAAACCTGCCTTTAACTCGCAGTGTGCTGCCCTTTGGGTAGTTAGCATGGTAGCTTGTGTGACGCGTTGGGAAATGTCTCTCCACGTTGTGCCGCTTTGCCGTTGCCACAGTCGCCCCGCAAATGAGACACACACATGAATCTTTCACAGTGGTAAAAAAGAACTCTTCCTCCCATTCACTGTGAAAATGATGTTTTCTTCCTTTTTTCCGCCATGTTTTCCTCATCTCCTCACCTTTGCCTTTGCTGGTCTTCACGGCAACTGTTTCCGTGGAGACCAGCTAGCACTAAATATTAGATCATGATCTAATATTTAATAATAAACATTTTTTTTATATATTATCTCTAACAAATTAACACCAATGCAATTGTGATTTAAAAAAAATAGCAAGAAAAAATAAAAATAGATGCAGCTTACTGGTAAGTTGTTATGGTGAGCTATTTTTAGAACAGGCCCGCGGGCGACTCATGTGGTCCTTGTGGGCGACCTGGTGCCCGCGGGCACCGTGTTGGTGACCCCTGCGTCAGAACATCCAACCTGCAGTTCCTCTGATGTCCAGCAGGGGCGGTAGTGAGTCCCATAGACTCCCATGTTAAAATAAACATGTATACACAAACTGATTGGTCTCTGTGGATCATACATGGGCACAATGCTTCTATAACTCACCTATTTTCATTATTAGGGGCGTGGCCTCTTTGACTGACAGGTGGATGTAGCTGCTAGCTTCACCTGAGCTGGACCTCTGGACCGTGTTTGTGCTGTTGGAGTCTTCTGGAGCATTTTTAATGACATCATGTGACCAATATCACGGTGGCTGTGAGGTCACTGTACTAACAGAGCGTCTGAGGAGGCGGAGCTTCATTTTGGTGTGCAGTGAGATTCTAGGGTTTTGATTGGATGTTACTGAGCACTGATTAGCAGCATCTGGCTGAGTGATATGGAATCCAAAATAGAAGATTAATGTCAAAGACAGGTTTGAACCTCTTCTACCTGTAATGCTTATTTAACAGGTTTGTGACTCTGAGAGCGCCGTGATACTCAGAAAGGTCATTTATTGAACTGGGGCAGCAGCGCTCTTGGTTGCCTGGCAGGTTTTGGGTCTGGACTCTAACAGGACTGAGAGGTCCTGATGATTATGCCTCATTATGAAGATTTCACACGCACGCACCTAATAAATCTCTTGGATTACAGCAGAAACACTTCTTCTTTTTTTGTGTGTGTGTGAAATCTGATCCCGTGGAGCTTCGGAGGCCGTCTTCCTCATCAGCGTGTTGCTCTGTCCACTCTGGGGAAACGGTGAAGTGAGCAGAAGCAGGCGAGAGGCTGTGCTGAGCAGAAGTTTGAAGTCTAAAAGAAGTGTGGTGGGCGAGGTTTCTGTGATAGCAGGTGAAGCTTCTATTTTTGCTGCCAGGTTGGAGGTTAATTAGCCAACAAACAGCAGCAGCGCTGTTTGTTGGCTAAGGAGCAGCGTGACAGATGCAGTTGATGAAAGTTTCGTTTGTTTTTCCTTTGAATGAGCCGAGCTGTTTTTAGCCTGCGTTAAACCCGCGGTGCAGAGCCCGGTGTGTTCACACCTTTCTCACAGACTGTCGGCGCTCTGGTCACACACGTGGAAGCGTGGCGCTCTCATCAGGCCGTACATGGCTGTTTGTCAGGTGCTGCCTGTGTCTCACTGCTTTGATTCAAACATAACGCTTCACGTTAGAGACTCTGCTCCTCATTAGCAGTGGCAGCTTAGTTTGCACTTTTATTAGCGAGGAGCTTCTTACAGTCCTGTTTGGACCTTGGCGTCTCTGTTTCAGGCGCACTTGTTGGCTAAGTAACAAAGGTACACGATCACATTTAGGGACAAACACTCTGTCAGATCCACATCTGTGTAGGTTCACAGTCACAATAGTCTGAGGAGCTTGAAAAAGGAGGAAACTTGACTTCCCTAAGTTTGTGAAGATCATCCCAGAAGCTTCATCAGTCCTAAAAACAAATAGCGGAGAGTCGAAAAGGAACACACACATGCAAAGAAAGCTCTTAAAAGTGGCCATCCCCACCTTACTTATCAGGTCTATCACAGTGTTTTCACCCTCTGTGTTAAGCTCTGGTGCTGATGACCCACACTTTGTTCGCACTTTGGCTCACGTGACGACTCGCATGATCAGCGGTGGGTCAGTGACCACCTCCCTCCCTCGCGAGGGCTTAAATACACTTGTTTGTAGAACTGAGACGTCGTCTGCTTCTTCGAGCTGCTCGGATTCCGCTAGGTTGTGGTTTGGAGAGACGGCAGGGTGAGGCGCTGCTGGGTCAGGATTGGGCAGTGGCAGCTGGTGGGAGGGGTTTTAAATAGGTAGCAGCTTCACGTGTTGATCACGCGAGTATCAGGTGTTCTGGTTCATACTGAAGCGCCTCGAGGCAGAAACCTTTAAATGTCCTGTGGACGCTTCGCCTGGTGCACCGCCACGTCTCCGTGGACTGCAGAGCGGCAGACGGTTTCCTTTCATTCACACTGTTTCTCACGTGTTGTTGCTTAAAATGTCCCTGATGTGATGCGTCTATTAAATATTAACACCGCTCCACTTCCTGATGCTCTTGTTGGAGGCGGATCTTTTCTTCCTGCTTTGCATCGTGGAACCTGAGGGCTGTGTGTGTGTGTGCTGATGAAGACGGGCAGAGGTGGAGGCTGAAGAGCAGGGGTGGTGGTGATGGTGTGGAGGGGGGCATTCAGTTTTCATTGAATGGACACTGTGTGTATCCTAGCAACAGGCTGGTTTGGAAATGGGATGGCAAGCTGAGCTGAGGCACAGAAAGAGGGGAAACAAGAGAGCGAGGCTGCTGATAATAAGAGGGTGGAGGTGAAGGTGCAGCAGGTCAGAGCAGAGAGATGGAGGCTCGGATGGAGGGATCAGGCAGCGCCGTGGAAACGAAGAGAAGAGCAAGAGGTGGAGCAGTTGCTGTAATAATTCTACACAGGACCACCAAAGACTCGGTCCATAAGAGACAAAGACTCGGTCCATAAGAGACAAAGACTCGGTCTGCAGAGACAAAGACTCGGTCCATAAGAGACAAAGACTCGGTCTGCAGAGACAAAGACTCTGTCCATAAGAGACAAAGACTCGGTCTGCAGAGACAAAGACTCGGTCTGCAGAGACAAAGACTCGGTCCGCAGAGACAAAGACTCGGTCCATAAGAGACAAAGACTCGGTCCACAGAGACAAAGACTCGGTCCATAAGAGACAAAGACTCTGTCCACAGAGACAAAGACTCTGTCCACAGAGACAAAAACTCGGTCCGCAGAGACAAAGACTCTGTCCATAAGAGACAAAGACTCTGTCCACAGAGACAAAGACTCTGTCCACAGAGACAAAAACTCTGTCCACAGAGACAAAGACTCTGTCCACAAGAGACAAAGACTCGGTCCGCAGAGACAAAGACTCTGTCCATAAGAGACAAAGACTCTGTCCACAGAGACAAAGACTCGGTCTGCAGAGACAAAGACTCTGTCCGCAGAGACAAAAACTCGGTCCATAAGAGACAAAGACTCGGTCTGCAGAGACAAAGACTCTGCTCACAGAGACAAAAACTCGGTCCATAAGAGACAAAGACTCGGTCTGCAGAGACAAAGACTCTGCTCACAGAGACAAAGACTCGGTCTGCAGAGACAAAGACTCGGCCCGCAGAGACAAAGACTCGGCTCGCGGAGACAAAGACTCGGCCCCTGGAGACAAAGACTCGGTCCGCAGAGACAAAGACTCGGCCCGCAGAGACAAAGACTCGGTCTGCAGAGACAAAGACTCTGCTCACAGAGACAAAGACTCGGCCCGCAGAGACAAAGACTCGGCTCGCAGAGACAAAGACTCGGCCCCTGGAGACAAAGACTCGGCCCCTGGAGACAAAGACTCGGTCCACAGATGATGGGGCTCAAGACTTTTGCACAGTGCATTATAATGTGTTTACACATTTCTATTATTTTTATCTGCAGCTTTGTGAAAAGAGTGGACTCTCATCCTCTTCTGAGCATAAACAGCTGGACGGTGCAGATAACTGTGTGTGTGTGCGTTGCACTGGTGTCACTCACACATTCAGAACACACTGAGTGTTGGCGGTAATGAACGAGTGTGTAAACATGGGCCTCATTAATATGGACGCTTCAGAGCCCGCTGCGTGGGCCTCAACGCCACAAACATCAAATATGAAACGTGTGTTTCACGGGGACACTGTGCAGGTGAGTTCACACCTGAAAATCAACTGGTGGGGAAAGTGTTCATGCAGAGGCCTAAAAGTGGGTCAAAGAAACAAATGTTTTAATGAGAAGACCCCGCAGAGAGGACACAGCCCAATATAGCTGCAGAGGGAGTGTGTGTGTGTGTGTGTGTGTGTGTGTGTGTGTGTGTGTGTGTGTGTGTGTGTGTGTGTGTGTGTGTGTGTGTGTGTGTGTGTGTGTACCTGTTTAGACATTGTTGTGTCTAAACAGGTACACACTAGTATATGTTCCTATACTTGTGGGGACCAACTGTCCTCACAAGTTTGAAGGTATTTGAGACTCAAAATGTGGTTTTAATGTCAGGCTTACAGTCAGGTTATGGTGAGGTTAGGCATTCATTTTGATGTTTCAGGAAACTGGCCAAAGAAAAGAATTCTGTCAATGACATGTCCTCACTAAGATATTACAATGAGAGAGTGTGTGTGTGTGTGTGTGTGTGTGTGTGTGTGTGTGTGTGTGGTGCTCTAAGGCGTCCCCATGCTCTCTCTCACCTCCACACACACACACACACACACACACACACACACACACACCTGGACTGTACTCATTGGAGTCTATGGGACTGGCTGATGAGTGGAATGTGTGAATGAACATTCATATTAAACATGGCTTCCATCTTTCAATCAGCCTCCTGTAATTACAGTTTATTCTCAGCTCCAACCATCACCATCACTTCCTCCACCTTCCTCCACCTTCCTCTTTTCTTTTGTCTCCTCGCCTCTGTCCCACTTTCTCCTGTTCTCCTCTCTTCCAGCCAATCCTCCTCCTCTTCCTCTTTGCAGTTGTAATGGCACTGGGGGTAGGTGGGGGGGGTGCACATTAGAAATGTCTCCTCTGTGATAAGCTGCAGCTGGTTACCATAGCAACACTTATTACCTGCACCCCTAGAAGGAAAGGGGGAGGTAATGGGTCAAGATATGGTGTCCTAATTGTGTGTGTGTGTGTGAGGAGAGAGAGGAGCAACAGGCTTTTGCTCATTGACTCTTCACGTTGCTGCTTTACAATAATGGCCCCACCCTCCGACACACACACACCTGTCACCGCCACGCTGGATGTTTCACATACATCATAACAGGTTTGGTCACATGACGCTGAGGTGAAATGTGCCTGCAGGCAGGCCTCGATGTTTCAGGTTGCTCACGGTCTCCACTTCCTGTTTCTGTGCAGCGTGTTAACAGCGAGGCTCCGCTGATCGATGTGTTCGCCCACACACACAAAAGCTCGTTAAGCGAAATAACCCACAGAGGATTATCACCTCCGAGCTCATTTAGGAAGCTCAGAGAACTTCTAATCACTCCAACTTCCAGCTGGACTTCCTGGAAGTTGGAGACTTCACGTCACGCCTTCCTGTTGGGTAGGCGTGACGGTCCAGGAAGACTGGGAGCTTTTCACAAATGTACTAAAGCAGCTGTTCTGATCATGGCCACCTCCATGCTGTATTCCTGTTTGCCAGAGCAGCTTAGCATGATCCACAGTTCAGAATAATGCCTCTGTATCCAACACTGCAGCCGTTTCACTTCCTGTTAATGTCATTGCATTTCAGCCGGGGGCCTGCAGGAGGCGCTACGAGCTGTTTGTGTGGCAGCCAGTCAAAAGAAGTCTGCTTAAAGGCGGGAAAACAGCCTCAGCGCGCCCCTGTGGTCCTCCCTGTCCCATAGGGGGCGCCACCTGCTGCTGTGCCGGCTGAATTGCAGCCACTGTAACGTATGGAAGGTTTCCCCTGTTCTTCCTGATGATACAGGATCACTTGCAAACATGGCAGCACATGGTCACTGGGGTCAAACCGTCCCAGATGTAGGATCAGTTTAGAGATCGCGGTCTCGTTAGAGTGGGAGAGGAGCAGGAAGCTGCGACGATTCAGAGAATTTAGTTTAGAGGTAAATTAAATCCTCCCACATTTGAGTTTTGTGTCTCAGTAATTTCCCCTTTTGTTCTGGTAAATTCACAGCTTTAATTTTGAAAGTCTTCCGGGCAGTGTTTCAGTCTCTTATGCTGTGCTCTGTGTCATCTTTATTTTACTGTGAAATTTCTGAAAGGAAGCGGTGGCTTTTACCGCCGTGTTTTAGAAGATTGTTCAGAACAAACAAATCCAGCCGTGCTGTCAGTGACCCGGCTTTACCTCCAGCCCGGCTCACGCGTCCTCGCTGTGCTGAGTTTGTGTGCTGTGGGAAAAAAGGATTGTTCACAGTGGCTCAGGGGGTTGGGAAGCTTATCTGTAACCGGAAGGTCGCCGGTTCGAACCCCGGGCTCTCTGTCCTGGTCGTTGTGTCCTTGGGCAAGACTCTTCACCTACCGCCTACTGGTGATGGTCAGAGGGGCCGATGGTGCGATATGGCAGCCTCGCTTCTGCCAGTCTGCCCCAGGGCAGCTGTGGCTACAACTGTAGCTGCCTCCACCAGTGTGTGAATGTGAGAGTGAATGAATAGTGGCATTGTGAAGCGCTTTGGGTGCCTAGAAAAGCGCTGTATAAATGCACTCCATTATTATTATTTATTCTGTGTTGTGTACCTCTTTCTCTCTTTACCTCCCTTCAGAGCACCTCTTTGTTTTGCTGGCACACACCTCACACTCCCACGGCCTTGTGGGAAATCGAGAGCTCCGCGTGGCTCCCTGTTATTCCCAGCCCTCGGTGTGAGGCGGAGGAGAGGGGGAGGAGTCTGTATCTGTTGGGAGGCTTTGTTAATAAATCTTTGTGAGTTCACAGCGGCTCAGTAATTAGAGCGCAGGAATAATTACACTCGATGAACCAGCACAGGAAGTGAGATGTTTAAACACTGAACCTGCAGCAGGTCGGCGAACAGGAAGTTCCCTCCCATCGTTGGGACAGTTTTCCAATGTTTGGACTGGTTATAAATTCAGGGATTTTTCTCATCATTTCAATGGTTGGCAGACCTCCTGCCTTCATGTCTGTAAAGCTGGTTATTGATCGATCGATCGATTGATTGATTGATTGATTGATTGATTTCTTCAGCAGTCTTTTGTTTTTATTCCTGAAGTTCAGAGCTGACCCTTCAGGAGTCACGTTTGTTCTTATGGTGATGGATTTCTTTGGTATCTGTAACATTTCGTTCAGCAGAGTTCATGTCGTGTTAACATATTGATAATGTATTTATAACGTATTGATAACCTATTGATTTCTTTTTATTGTCCTTTTGAATGTTTACCAGGTGTTTAGTGAACGCTCACAGAGCTGATGGCGGCGTGATGCAGGCGTCTGCCTCCGTCCACGTCTCCTCTCGTCTGTGAAGCTTTAGGTCAAAGGTCAAAAAGTGTGAATGAACTGAGAGTTTGTCTCTGTCTCCCTGCAGGGTGCGGACGGCGTTTCGGCGGTCGACTCGTTCCTGAAGCGCGTGGCGGTGGTGGAGGACTTCTTTGACATCATCTACGCCATGCATGTGGAGATCAGCGGCGATCCCGGCAAAGCACCGAAGCACGCCGGCCAGAAGAAGACCTACAAAGCTGTGAGCACGCCGCCGCCCGCTTCCTGTCCTCTGTGGCTCTCTGTGGTCTTTCCGCCTCGCACCACCCTCCCACCTCCGCCCTGCTCGCCATTTCTCTCTTTCACAACTCGTGCTGTCTGTTGCTTAACCCGAGCTCCTCTCTCTCCGTCTCTCTTCCTCTTCTTTGGGCTTCATTCCTCTTTGAGCGTCTCGGGGCAGAGAACAACCGTCTGCTTTCAGTTTCTGATGCTAACCCAGCAGCCTCGCTGCGGCCCGGTGGGCGTCCTCCTTCAGAGCGTGCTCACGAGCCAATCGGGACGAACAGAAAACTCTGAGTGACGTAAATGAGCGACTTCCACACATGGCAGAATTTACCCGCAGCTCTGAGGTTTTTGTTTTTGGCTGTAAACGAGTCAAATCTCTGATTTCAAAGCTTCGTCAGAGCTTCTTTGGTCCAAA
>NC_140637.1:34154443-34166943 GCF_057382275.1 Copadichromis virginalis
CTCGTGCACATTAACTTCCACCCATCGAGCAAACACAGCAGGGCCTCATAATGCCACAAAGCCCAGAGTGTGTGTGTGAGTGACATTTGCTTCCTCGCACACACACGTGCTGCACAGCAACCACCATTCAATTCCTCTCACCCTCCTCCTCCTCCTCCTCTGTGCTCCTTTTCCTGAATAAATGTTTGATTTCCTCCCACGCGTTCATCGACCTCGCGTCTTCGTCAGTGTGTGGAAAGTTTTTCTTGGATTGAGTCGATTTTTTGTGTAATAATCAAACGCAAACATTTCATTTTATTCAACTTTATTTTCTCACTTTTATTTAAAGATGAAGAATGAATACTGATGAAGATGATGAAGCATACCTGTAGAGTCATTTCTGGGCCTTGGTTCGCCGACGTGTCCGACGGCGTTTGATTCTTCTGCTGATAACAGAGTTTATGGTGTCAGCTGTCAGTGATGTCACCGCCGGTGAGGGACGTCCTGTTTTGAAGCCGTCCCCAGCTTAGTGTTAGGAAGCAGACGTGATGATTGAAGGGCGGGTCCGACTGCGATATCGCACACTTATTGGCTAAAAAGTCTGGAAACCGCGGCGCGACCAGAACTGTCGTAACCGTGTAACAGCCGCTCAGCTGCCTCGCGTTTATTCTGAAATGTCACCTGCTGAGTCGGGTCAGCTGTTGCAGAGATCGACTCAGATCGACTGCAGCGGCATGGCGATTGTTCGCCTCCCACCAGGTGAAGGTCACCCGGAGGTCAAAGGCAGCGTTCGTTTCATTCATTAAAGCTTTGATCTGCCATCTTTGTTTCCTGAACACACGATGACAGAGACCGACGAAACGTAGCGACACGTGGACGCATTTTCCCTGATCTCAGACACTCGATGAAGAGTCTGACTGAACATCCTCTTCCTCTCTGTCTCTGTTCTCTCCCTCAGATAGCGGAGACGTACGCCTTCCTGCCCAGAGAGGCGGTGACTCGCTTCCTGATGAGCTGCGGCGAGTGTCAGAAGAGGATGCACATCAGCACCACCACGCAGGACTGCAAAGGTACAAACGGCGTCTCCCCTGGGTTTGAGCTGCAGAGCTGAAACACAGGAGCACGGGAGGACGAGGCTCGGGGAAAGTTCATGTTTGAGCCTCGTGCTGTGCACCACCAGATTTGTCCTCCTGTGCCGACAGCCTCTAAGAACTGAGGGAAATGTCTGGAGTTTGAAAAGCAGGCGCCTGTCCGTCACGCTGATGAGGAGCTGCTCACGGCGGCTCTGAAGCCTCTGCAGCCGCCCGACAAACACAATTAGACATAAAAACAAACACTCCGAGATTCTCGCTGCTACTCGCAGCGCTGCATGCCTGCAGGAAATCTTTCTTCTCACCACAAAGCCAATTTAATGCAAACACGAGGTGTAAAGAGCAAACGGAGCTGGAGCCGCTTCACGATGGAAACGCTCGTGTTAAAACATTTTTGCGCTGTGGGGAAAAATCGTGACAGCGTCTGACTCTTACTGCTTCGGTTCAGAGACGAGAAACGAAAGCGATGAGACGGCCGAGGCCGAGAAGTCCGCAGAGAGACGCGGACGTCCACATTCCTCACGTTCTGTGCCGCCTCCAGTCTCCAGCATCTGTTCTGTGAATAAACACAGCTTCACCTTCTCAGCAGACGCTGGTTAAAGTTTTAAGATGTTTGTCGCACTTACATCAGCCTCACACGGCTAAAATACAAAACGCCAGAGTGCGCACGGGAACACAGAAACACCCGAGCGTGTCGAAGTAGTGCACAGATGAAGCATCCATCAGCAGGAGCAGCTTTTCTGCTCTGAAGCTCACCTGTGCGCTCACAGACACACACAGCTTTAAAGCTCTGAATGCTTCTGCAGCAGGGAGCGTTACACTTCTCCTGATCATGTGCGTGCTGCAGAAGACTTCTGTCTTTCCTCCATCCATCCATCCGGCTTCGAGCTCTTCTATCCTCCCCCACTGCTGCTGGCTTCCTGTCCCATCCCACCATCCCTCCCTTCACCCTTCCTCCATCCCTTCCCCCATTTTCCCCCTTCTGCCGTCTTCCCTTCATTAAATCGAGGAGTCATTGGATTGTCCCGTCTCTCTCCTCAATTAGCCTAATTAATGGCTTTAACAAAGAAAATGGGCCTGGAAACGCTCATTTTCCACAGAGTCTGGGGAGGAGTGGGGTGGGGGTGTGAAGAGGAGTCCTGACAGGTTTGTGGATTAGAGGAGCAAACGGACGCCATCACAGCGACTTTCACCCATCGAGTTTCTGTGCAGCAACAACCTCCCAGTCACAGCGTCCAACTGATTCTCAGAGCAAGACCCGTGAATCCCAACACGCACACGCACGCACGTGCACGCACACACACACGCACGCACGCACGTTTGTATTTATATCCTTGTGGGGACATCTCATTGACATAATGCTTTCCTAGCCGCTTACCCAAACCATCAAAAATGAACGCCTGACCCAGACCGGGTCCCCATGAGCGCTGTCTGTCCCCACAAAGATGGTAATACCTGTACACACACACACACACACACACACGGAGTGTATCTGACGCTGGATGGCTCTCGGAGAGGGAAAATTGCTAATTGCCTTCCTGCCTAGCGGGGGTGAGGCTTCACCCCGACACACATTCACAGATTGACACTCTCTTAAACACACACACACACACACACAGACACACACACGGTGGTCCTGCTGCTGTCAGTGTCAATTAACTGTGTCCCGCTCTGCACTGATTAATTGCATTAAATAATTCACAGCTGAACTTTAGTGGGAGTCACTAAACACACAGCATAAAGGTGTGTGTGTGTGTGTGCGTGTGTGTGTGTGCGTGCGTGCGTGCGTGCGTGCGTGTGTGTGTGTGTGCGTGTGTGCGTGTGTGTGTGCGTGTGTGCGTGCGTGCGTGTGTGTGTGTGTGACACAGATTATGGATCGACAGTAAATCAGTATAATGCAAATATCTGAGCCGTTTTAAAAATGGCGGTCGCTGTACCCCCCAATTGATTTGATCGCCGCTCATGCCTCCAGATGTTAGACACGTCCTGAATGAGTGCGAGCACGGCTGGAGGAGGAACATTACAAACTGACTCTCTCACTTCTTCTTCGGCTGCTTTAATCGGGTTTCATTTCTCCCCTCGGGAGGACGAAGGGTCGTGTCTTTATCCCCGGACTCTCTGAGAGCAGCTTTGCATGACTCCCAGTCCAAAATAATCCTTCTTTTTCTCACGCTGAGCCTGATCATCTGACTGAAACAAGCTGCTCTAGCTCCTCCCCCTTTAACACAGCTTCCTTCTGATTTCTGTGACATCATCCAGACCCAAGCGTGTAAACAACACACTGAGCTCGCTGTTAGAAGCACAGGAACAGATATCAGAGCAGGACTCGTCTCTCGGTGATCCTGCGTGCGTCCTAATGGCTCCTCCTCTCCTCTACAGAGAACGACAGGCCAAGCCCTCAGGTGTCAGAGGTCATTGACTACAACGTGCCTCTCACCACCACCTACATGAAGCAGATGAAGCTGCAGAGCATCAGCAGCACTAAGGTACGTGACAGTGGTGTGTTTGCGTGCGTGAGAGGAGACGTTACAGAGGAACTCTGGGAGGTCGAGCACCCATCCCTCCGCAGGAACACTCCTCCTGTCTGCACGATCTCACGCCTCATCTCTTCTCCGGCCGTTCTGGTTTTTTCAGGTTACATCACATCCTGTGGCTCTGTCAGCTTCCTGTCTGTCTGCGTCACGCCGTCTCTTCTCTTATTTCCCCTCCGCATGTCGACCTTTACACCTGCCTTTGAAGCTGCTGTAGAAACGGAGACTTTTTCACATGGTTAAACAAACCCCGCCTCTAACTGTAGGTGTGTTGCTGGGTGACCTGGAAGACGTTGAATGGTTAATGGTCACTTTGGTTTGAACGTGTTGGGAACGGAGTTCTGCAGCGGTCCAGACTAATTCCAGTCATTCACCTCCTGATCATATTTCAGCGTAGAGTCGATAATTGGATTCGACTGAATGATGACGTCCACAGTCAGGAAACATAACAGGGCGGAGCTCCATCATCAGCTTCACCCTCAGCTGGTGGGGGCTACAACTGCTTCATTCCACATTGTTCCAACACCTCTATCAATACCACACACTCGCTGACAGTCATATAGCTCGTGTGTGTGTGTGTGTGTGTGTGTGTGTGTGTGTGTTAGATAAGGGGAATCGAGGGCTGAGCCCTTTTCAATTAAGCCGAGCGTCGGGTTAATTAGCTGAGGAGACAGAAACACACATTCAAGTGCTGATTTACTTTGGTATGCCAGTACATCCACACACACACGCACACACACGCACATGCACACACACGCACACACACGCACATGCACACACACGCACACACACGCGCACACACATGCACACACACGCACACATGTATGAGGTGCCGTAAGGGACATTATTACTGAAACGCTCTCACACACACACAACTGAAACGCTCTCACACACACTACTGAAACGCTCTCACACACACAACTGAAACGCTCTCACACACACACTACTGAAACGCTCTCACACACACAACTGAAACGCTCTCACACACACACTACTGAAACGCTCTCACACACACTACTGAAACGCTCTCACACACACACTACTGAAACGCTCTCACACACACACTACTGAAACGCTCACACACACACAACTGAAACGCTCTCACACACACACTACTGAAACGCTCTCACACACACTACTGAAACGCTCACACACACACTACTGAAACGCTCTCACACACACACTACTGAAACGCTCTCACACACACTACTGAAACGCTCTCACACACACACTACTGAAACGCTCTCTCACACACACTACTGAAACGCTCTCACACACACACTACTGAAACGCTCTCTCACACACACTACTGAAACGCTCTCACACACACACTACTGAAACGCTCTCACACACACACTACTGAAACGCTCTCTCACACACACTACTGAAACGCTCACACACACACTACTGAAACGCTCTCACACACACTACTGAAATGCTCTCACACACACTACTGAAACCAGAGGCATTTCTGCTGAACAGGAAGTTGTTTCCTGACAAGGAAACTGATGGAAAAAGTGGTATATTTCAAAACACTACAAGGATTTCTACTCAGCAACCTGCTAGTACAGCAGTCCCCAACCTTTTTTGCGCCACGTAAACGATATAAAAATAAAAAACCGATAAATACCATGAAAACCATAAATAGAAATGTGTTCGAATTTTTGTGGAGGAATAAAACCCATTACATAGAAAGATCTCAGCTTGTGAAGGGATACAATAAAGGTGGTATCAAAACTCCAGAATTGGAATTTCTGGTTGGCACCCTTAGAATTAAATGGTTAAAATCTTGTCTGTCACAGCCAGACTCTACTTAGCTCCACATCCCATGATTCTTGTTTAATAAAATAGTATACAGGATTAGACTTTATTTTGAAATGTGATTTTGCGGCAAATAAAATCCCCATAAAGATATCAAACTTTCCAAAACAGACGTTGCATTTTTGGGAAAATGAGATTTACCCACAACTTCTCCCCATAATTCAACCTTATGGAATAATAGGGTAATAACACTTAATCAAAAATCAATTTTCAAGAGTGACTGGTTTGAACAAAAATATATTCATAACAGATTTGTTGGATGATAACGGTGTCATTCTAAGTTACACAGACTTTTCAGAAAAATATTGTCTAAACTGTTCTCAAAGAGAATATAACAAATTTTGTGAACTGGTCCCACTGCCTCTGCTTCATTTGATTAAAATTTTTATGATATACAATAATTTCTCATCAGTGCTCCCAAATTTATTGCCAGGGCAATGTCAGCTGTTTGATAAAAATGCAATAAGAAATTTGTTAGTAGTTTCTTCAAAGACAAAATATTTCATAGTTACAACAGAATGGTTACATGGCATGGTTCTAATTTAGTTATTTCATATACACTGGATAAAGCATACTAAAAATTTATGAAATAGCCTATTCTACCTAAAGTTAAAGAAACACACTTTAAACAAAACTAATACTGTGGCAGAATTTCTAAAAAAAGAGATTTGGCTTTGAGGTGGATCAGTGTTCTTTTTGTACTGATGAAAATGAAACCCTAGAACATCTTTTTTTCCTATGCCCTATCACACAATGTATTTGGTGCAACTTAAAAAATTCGATTTCCCTAAATATTAATTTTAAATTTTGTGAGGTTTCACCAGAGATTCTGGCATTTCGGGCAAAATAAATTTATATTAAAAAATCGATTCAGGATTTTAATGAATCGATTTCACGTTATCCAAGCCAGAATCGATTTTAATCAATAAATCGATTATAAAAAGCCACCCCTAACTAACAGGTTGCTGAGTAGACATCTGTGTAGTGGTTTGTTTGAAATCTAACACTTTTTCCTTCAGTTTCCTTGTTAACAATGAACTTCCTGTTCAACTGAAATGGCTTGGTTTTTCAGTTGTGTGTGTGAGAGCTAAAATTTCAGTTGTGTGTGTGAGAGCTAAAATTTCAGTAGTGTGTGTGAGAGCGTTTCAGTAGTGTGTGTGAGAGCTAAAATTTCAGTAGTGTGTGTGAGAGCGTTTCAGTTGTGTGTGTGAGAGCGTTTCAGTAGTGTGTGTGAGAGAGCGTTTCAGTAGTGTGTGTGTGAGAGCGTTTCAGTAGTGTGTGTGAGAGCGTTTCAGTTGTGTGTGTGAGAGCGTTTCAGTTGTGTGTGTGTGAGAGCGTTTCAGTTGTGTGTGAGAGAGCGTTTCAGTAGTGTGTGTGAGAGCGTTTCAGTAGTGTGTGTGAGAGCGTTTCAGTAGTGTGTGTGAGAGAGCGTTTCAGTAGTGTGTGTGTGAGAGCGTTTCAGTAGTGTGTGTGAGAGAGCGTTTCAGTAGTGTGTGTGTGAGAGCGTTTCAGTAGTGTGTGTGAGAGAGCGTTTCAGTAGTGTGTGTGTGAGAGCGTTTCAGTAGTGTGTGTGAGAGCGTTTCAGTAGTGTGTGTGTGAGAGCGTTTCAGTAGTGTGTGTGTGAGAGCGTTTCAGTAGTGTGTGTGTGAGAGAGCGTTTCAGTAGTGTGTGTGAGAGCGTTTCAGTTGTGTGTGTGTGTGAGAGCGTTTCAGTAGTGTGTGTGTGAGAGCGTTTCAGTAGTGTGTGTGAGAGCGTTTCAGTAGTGTGTGTGAGAGAGCGTTTCAGTAGTGTGTGTGTGTGAGCGTTTCAGTAGTGTGTGTGAGAGCGTTTCAGTAGTGTGTGTGAGAGCGTTTCAGTAGTGTGTGTGAGAGCGTTTCAGTAGTGTGTGTGTGAGAGCGTTTCAGTAGTGTGTGTGAGAGAGCGTTTCAGTAGTGTGTGTGAGAGAGCGTTTCAGTTGTGTGTGAGAGAGCGTTTCAGTAGTGTGTGTGTGAGAGCGTTTCAGTAGTGTGTGTGTGAGAGCGTTTCAGTAGTGTGTGTGAGAGCGTTTCAGTAGTGTGTGTGTGAGAGCGTTTCAGTAGTGTGTGTGTGAGAGCGTTTCAGTAGTGTGTGTGTGAGAGAGCGTTTCAGTAGTGTGTGTGAGAGCGTTTCAGTTGTGTGTGTGTGTGAGAGCGTTTCAGTAGTGTGTGTGTGAGAGCGTTTCAGTAGTGTGTGTGAGAGCGTTTCAGTAGTGTGTGTGAGAGAGCGTTTCAGTAGTGTGTGTGTGTGAGCGTTTCAGTAGTGTGTGTGAGAGCGTTTCAGTAGTGTGTGTGAGAGCGTTTCAGTAGTGTGTGTGAGAGCGTTTCAGTAGTGTGTGTGAGAGAGCGTTTCAGTTGTGTGTGAGAGAGCGTTTCAGTAGTGTGTGTGTGAGAGCGTTTCAGTAGTGTGTGTGAGAGCTAAAATTTCAGTAGTGTGTGTGTGAGAGCGTTTCAGTAGTGTGTGTGAGAGAGCGTTTCAGTAGTGTGTGTGAGAGAGCGTTTCAGTAGTGTGTGTGAGAGAGCGTTTCAGTAGTGTGTGTGAGAGCGTTTCAGTAGTGTGTGTGAGAGAGCGTTTCAGTAGTGTGTGTGAGAGCGTTTCAGTAGTGTGTGTGAGAGCGTTTCAGTAGTGTGTGTGAGAGCTAAAATTTCAGTTGTGTGTGTGAGAGCGTTTCAGTTGTGTGTGTGTGTGAGAGCGTTTCAGTAGTGTGTGTGAGAGCGTTTCAGTAGTGTGTGAGAGAGCGTTTCAGTTGTGTGTGAGAGAGCGTTTCAGTTGTGTGTGTGTGAGAGCGTTTCAGTTGTGTGTGTGTGAGAGCGTTTCAGTAGTGTGTGTGAGAGAGCGTTTCAGTAGTGTGTGTGAGAGCGTTTCAGTTGTGTGTGTGTGTGAGAGCGTTTCAGTAGTGTGTGTGTGTGAGAGCGTTTCAGTAGTGTGTGTGTGTGAGAGCGTTTCAGTAGTGTGTGTGAGAGCGTTTCAGTTGTGTGTGTGAGAGCGTTTCAGTAGTGTGTGTGTGTGAGAGCGTTTCAGTAGTGTGTGTGTGTGAGAGCGTTTCAGTAGTGTGTGTGTGAGAGAGCGTTTCAGTTGTGTGTGTGAGAGCGTTTCAGTAGTGTGTGTGAGAGCGTTTCAGTAGTGTGTGTGTGTGAGAGCGTTTCAGTAGTGTGTGTGTGAGAGAGCGTTTCAGTTGTGTGTGTGTGAGAGCGTTTCAGTTGTGTGTGTGTGTGAGAGCGTTTCAGTAGTGTGTGTGAGAGAGCGTTTCAGTAGTGTGTGTGAGAGCGTTTCAGTTGTGTGTGTGTGTGAGAGCGTTTCAGTAGTGTGTGTGAGAGAGCGTTTCAGTTGTGTGTGAGAGAGCGTTTCAGTTGTGTGTGTGTGAGAGCGTTTCAGTTGTGTGTGTGTGAGAGCGTTTCAGTAGTGTGTGTGAGAGAGCGTTTCAGTAGTGTGTGTGAGAGCGTTTCAGTTGTGTGTGTGTGTGAGAGCGTTTCAGTAGTGTGTGTGTGAGAGCGTTTCAGTAGTGTGTGTGAGAGAGCGTTTCAGTAGTGTGTGTGAGAGCGTTTCAGTAGTGTGTGTGAGAGCGTTTCAGTAGTGTGTGTGAGAGAGCGTTTCAGTAGTGTGTGTGAGAGAGCGTTTCAGTAGTGTGTGTGAGAGCGTTTCAGTTGTGTGTGTGTGTGAGAGCGTTTCAGTAGTGTGTGTGAGAGAGCGTTTCAGTAGTGTGTGTGTGAGAGAGCGTTTCAGTAGTGTGTGTGTGTGTGAGAGCGTTTCAGTAGTGTGTGTGTGAGAGCGTTTCAGTAGTGTGTGTGTGTGAGAGCGTTTCAGTTGTGTGTGTGAGAGCGTTTCAGTAGTGTGTGTGTGAGAGCGTTTCAGTAGTGTGTGTGTGTGTGAGAGCGTTTCAGTAGTGTGTGTGTGTGTGAGAGCGTTTCAGTAGTGTGTGTGTGTGAGAGCGTTTCAGTTGTGTGTGTGAGAGCGTTTCAGTAGTGTGTGTGTGTGAGAGCGTTTCAGTTGTGTGTGTGAGAGCGTTTCAGTAGTGTGTGTGAGAGCGTTTCAGTAGTGTGTGTGTGTGAGAGCGTTTCAGTAGTGTGTGTGTGTGTGAGCGTTTCAGTAGTGTGTGTGAGAGCGTTTCAGTAGTGTGTGTGAGAGAGCGTTTCAGTAGTGTGTGTGAGAGCGTTTCAGTAGTGTGTGTGAGAGAGCGTTTCAGTAGTGTGTGTGAGAGCGTTTCAGTAGTGTGTGTGAGAGCGTTTCAGTAGTGTGTGTGAGAGCTAAAATTTCAGTTGTGTGTGTGAGAGCGTTTCAGTTGTGTGTGTGTGTGAGAGCGTTTCAGTAGTGTGTGTGAGAGCGTTTCAGTAGTGTGTGAGAGAGCGTTTCAGTTGTGTGTGAGAGAGCGTTTCAGTTGTGTGTGTGTGAGAGCGTTTCAGTTGTGTGTGTGTGAGAGCGTTTCAGTAGTGTGTGTGAGAGAGCGTTTCAGTAGTGTGTGTGAGAGCGTTTCAGTTGTGTGTGTGTGTGAGAGCGTTTCAGTAGTGTGTGTGTGTGAGAGCGTTTCAGTAGTGTGTGTGTGTGAGAGCGTTTCAGTAGTGTGTGTGAGAGCGTTTCAGTTGTGTGTGTGAGAGCGTTTCAGTAGTGTGTGTGTGTGAGAGCGTTTCAGTAGTGTGTGTGTGTGAGAGCGTTTCAGTAGTGTGTGTGTGAGAGAGCGTTTCAGTTGTGTGTGTGAGAGCGTTTCAGTAGTGTGTGTGAGAGCGTTTCAGTAGTGTGTGTGTGTGAGAGCGTTTCAGTAGTGTGTGTGTGAGAGCGTTTCAGTTGTGTGTGTGTGTGAGAGCGTTTCAGTAGTGTGTGTGAGAGAGCGTTTCAGTAGTGTGTGTGTGTGAGAGCGTTTCAGTAGTGTGTGTGTGTGAGAGCGTTTCAGTAGTGTGTGTGTGTGAGAGCGTTTCAGTAGTGTGTGTGTGAGAGAGCGTTTCAGTTGTGTGTGTGAGAGCGTTTCAGTAGTGTGTGTGTGTGAGAGCGTTTCAGTAGTGTGTGTGTGTGAGAGCGTTTCAGTAGTGTGTGTGTGAGAGCGTTTCAGTTGTGTGTGTGTGTGAGAGCGTTTCAGTAGTGTGTGTGAGAGCGTTTCAGTTGTGTGTGTGTGAGAGCGTTTCAGTTGTGTGTGTGTGAGAGCGTTTCAGTAGTGTGTGTGAGAGAGCGTTTCAGTAGTGTGTGTGAGAGCGTTTCAGTTGTGTGTGTGTGTGAGAGCGTTTCAGTAGTGTGTGTGTGTGAGAGAGCGTTTCAGTTGTGTGTGAGAGAGCGTTTCAGTTGTGTGTGTGTGAGAGCGTTTCAGTTGTGTGTGTGTGAGAGCGTTTCAGTAGTGTGTGTGAGAGAGCGTTTCAGTAGTGTGTGTGAGAGCGTTTCAGTTGTGTGTGTGTGTGAGAGCGTTTCAGTAGTGTGTGTGAGAGAGCGTTTCAGTAGTGTGTGTGAGAGCGTTTCAGTAGTGTGTGTGAGAGCGTTTCAGTAGTGTGTGTGAGAGAGCGTTTCAGTAGTGTGTGTGAGAGAGCGTTTCAGTAGTGTGTGTGAGAGCGTTTCAGTTGTGTGTGTGTGTGAGAGCGTTTCAGTAGTGTGTGTGAGAGAGCGTTTCAGTAGTGTGTGTGTGAGAGAGCGTTTCAGTAGTGTGTGTGTGTGTGAGAGCGTTTCAGTAGTGTGTGTGTGAGAGCGTTTCAGTAGTGTGTGTGTGTGAGAGCGTTTCAGTTGTGTGTGTGAGAGCGTTTCAGTAGTGTGTGTGTGAGAGCGTTTCAGTAGTGTGTGTGTGTGTGAGAGCGTTTCAGTAGTGTGTGTGTGTGTGAGAGCGTTTCAGTAGTGTGTGTGTGTGAGAGCGTTTCAGTTGTGTGTGTGAGAGCGTTTCAGTAGTGTGTGTGTGTGAGAGCGTTTCAGTTGTGTGTGTGAGAGCGTTTCAGTAGTGTGTGTGAGAGCGTTTCAGTAGTGTGTGTGTGTGAGAGCGTTTCAGTAGTGTGTGTGTGTGAGAGCGTTTCAGTAGTGTGTGTGAGAGCGTTTCAGTTGTGTGTGTGTGAGAGCGTTTCAGTAGTGTGTGTGTGTGAGAGCGTTTCAGTAGTGTGTGTGTGAGAGCGTTTCAGTAGTGTGTGTGAGAGCGTTTCAGTAGTGTGTGTGTGAGAGCGTTTCAGTAGTGTGTGTGAGAGCGTTTCAGTAGTGTGTGTGTGAGAGCGTTTCAGTAGTGTGTGTGAGAGCGTTTCAGTAGTGTGTGTGTGAGAGCGTTTCAGTAGTGTGTGTGAGAGCGTTTCAGTAGTGTGTGTGAGAGCGTTTCAGTAGTGTGTGTGAGAGCGTTTCAGTAGTGTGTGTGTGAGAGCGTTTCAGTAGTGTGTGTGAGAGCGTTTCAGTAGTGTGTGTGTGTGAGAGCGTTTCAGTAGTGTGTGTGTGAGAGCGTTTCAGTAGTGTGTGTGAGAGCGTTTCAGTAGTGTGTGTGTGTGAGAGCGTTTCAGTAGTGTGTGTGTGTGAGAGCGTTTCAGTAGTGTGTGTGAGAGCGTTTCAGTAGTGTGTGTGTGTGAGAGCGTTTCAGTAGTGTGTGTGAGAGCGTTTCAGTTGTGTGTGTGAGAGCGTTTCAGTAGTGTGTGTGTGTGAGAGCGTTTCAGTAGTGTGTGTGTGAGAGCGTTTCAGTAGTGTGTGTGAGAGCGTTTCAGTAGTGTGTGTGTGAGAGCGTTTCAGTAGTGTGTGAGAGCGTTTCAGTAGTGTGTGTGAGAGCGTTTCAGTAGTGTGTGTGTGAGAGCGTTTCAGTAGTGTGTGTGAGAGCGTTTCAGTAGTGTGTGTGTGAGAGCGTTTCAGTAGTGTGTGTGTGAGAGCGTTTCAGTAGTGTGTGAGAGCGTTTCAGTAGTGTGTGTGAGAGCGTTTCAGTAGTGTGTGTGTGAGAGCGTTTCAGTAGTGTGTGTGAGAGAGCGTTTCAGTAGTGTGTGTGAGAGCGTTTCAGTAGTGTGTGTGTGTGAGAGCGTTTCAGTAGTGTGTGTGTGAGAGCGTTTCAGTAGTGTGTGTGTGTGAGAGCGTTTCAGTTGTGTGTGTGAGAGCGTTTCAGTTGTGTGTGTGTGAGAGCTAAAATTTCAGTAGTGTG
>NC_140637.1:34171943-34174443 GCF_057382275.1 Copadichromis virginalis
CATGTTTTTGGCTGTTCTGAAGAACCTTTAAGCTCCATAAATGGCTTGTATCCAGTTAACAGTGTTTTTAATTATTTATTATTATTGTTTAAATTTTAAAAACCTGTTTCTTCCTGCTGCTCATTTTTGGTTATTGCGAAGTAGAGGAGACGATTCTGGCAGCAGAGGAGCCGTGGGTGACCAAACCTGCATAAAGCAATAATTAAAAAATAAAAATATTAAAAAAAAAAATATATATATATATATATACACACACACACACACACACGGAGGTTCGCCTCCGTGTAGTCACCTTAATTCGCGTCTGCGTGTCAGTGAGTTTAGTTTGTCACTGTTGGGCCTCCGTACTGGACCACAGAAACTGCGTGTCTTCTGCTCCACGCAGCATTTCTTTATTTCACGGACATTAACGTGAATATTTTAGTTTTTCCTCAGCCTGACACAGATGTGTCCTCATGTTAGAGATTACGTTTTGCCCTGAACGGTCTGAGGCTGTGGAGGAGTCCGCAGACCTCCTCCTGACCTCCGGCCTCCTGCTCAGGGTGCCGGTTCTGGATCGTCGGCGGGGAGAAAAACAAAGGGTGGACGGAGAGAGGAGCGGACGGATCTCCATTGTTAGGACGGATTTGGTCTCTCTCCCTCGCTCTCTGCTGTGACGTAACCGCGCGTGGCCCCGCCCACTCCGCTTGCCTCGGTGAGTCTTGAGGATCCCGCTGTGCGCTCTCACTCCTCCCGGTGCAGTAGTGCATGTGACAGAGCTGCAGGCGGAGGAAGAACCGGAGACAGAAGCCCGAGAGCCGGCGGAGGAGGACGTTCCCGGGGCGCAGGAGAGAAGGTGAGCGGGCTGCAGGTGTTTGTTTACGAGCCGCGGATTACTCCGGTCCCGGTTAGCGGTCTGAACCCGGGATGCTCCCCGGGACTGCGCGGAGCGTCCTGCGGCAGGAGGGGAGGGGGGGTCGGTGATATTCCCGGTGCCACGCACGTGCAGCCGGTGACCGCGCACACGCTCCCGTGCGCGTGTGTTTACGTCTGTGCGTGCGTGCGGGTTGAGCGGAATGACCGAGCACCCGCACACGGTGACTAACGGTGAGTGACGCGTGTCAGCGGAGCGTCGATGTGTCGATCACGCGTGAATGAAAGCCTCAGAATCCTCGTGAGCTCGGACTCTCATGTTCACCTGCTTTGCTACAAAACGTTGAAATAAATGAATTATCTGATCGATCGATCGATGACAGTGACCGGGCTTCAGTCTGCTGGCTTCCATGATGACGGGCAGGTTTGAGGTTGTGGGACGGTTTCCTGGCGTGTCACGTGGTATAACCTTTACCTTACAGCAGGGGCGAGTCCACAGGGGCTAAGCCCCCCCCCCCCCCACACACACACACACAGAGGTGCTGGTGTTTATGATCGGGTTGTATTTGAGCCTGCAGGTGTTTCACAGCTCGCTGAGCTCGGCGTCCTGCTCTGTGGTCGTTTATGAGTGCAGAGAAATCTTAAACAGCTCAACTTGTCACATGATGGCCGTCGACCCTCTGCTGACGAACACGATGCGAGGGCGTGGGTTTGAAGGAGCGGCGAGGCAGTAAATTTTCATCTTATCTAACACAGCCGCACAACAGTTAGCTGATAGCAGGGCTGTGATTGGCTGGTTTTAAATCATGGAGGCGTTCCTGCGCTATGCTTTGACCGTGCTGATCCTCGTCACGCACACAGTTTGATGTTGCTGTGCAAATATTTCACTGATGTTTTATAATAGCTTGAAAGCATCCGAGCGCACAGGTGAAACATGCACCTGCACAGCTCTAACCAATCACATGGCTGCATGGAAACTGCGTTCAAACACGTGTGGTTAACATCTTATTAGCGGCGGTGACATCACTGCTGTCCTCACAGCAGAAGGACAGTCCAAAATATTCTGTCCCTTGACGACATGCTTCTTCTTCTTCCTGGTCAGAGTTCCTTCCCACTGTTGCCACGCGCTCGCTCACAGGCGCTCGCCTTTCTCTGGGTTACTGTTCGGCCGTTAGCTTGCAGCACCTCGAGGCGGCTGCGTTGTGATTTGAGACTATGTAAATAAATCTGAATATCATTTTCAGGACAGAGTGGGTCCGAGCACATCCTGCTGCTTCGCTGCGATGTGTGTGCATCGTGTTTAATATTTGTGCACCTGTACTCTGTCGGTGTTTTCGTCTAACGTCTCGCACAGATACAGAAAAAACGTTGAATACGTTTAAATCTGCAACACGCTGGGACTCGCCAAACGGGCATGTCCCCACCTGTGATCACGCTCACATGCTCAGTGTGGGCGTGTCTCTGTGACGAAGACATAAAGCCACACCCTGCTGCTCACACAGAGACCGCCTCTCTCTGCGTTTCCACTCTTCTTCTTCCAGGGTTCTAGTTTCTCTACTTTCAAAGACAAGACGAGACTTTCCTTCAGAGGTCGGAGGTCACGGCTGGATCGTTGATTCAGAGCCGCAGCCCTCGAGCTGATAAGAGT
>NC_140637.1:34179443-34264443 GCF_057382275.1 Copadichromis virginalis
TCACTCACTCACTCACTCACACATACACTCACTCACTCACTCACTCACACATACACTCACTCACTCACTCACTCACACATACACTCACACATACACTCACTCACTCACTCACTCACACATACACTCACTCACTCACTCACTCACACATACACTCACACACTCACTCACACACTCACTCACTCACTCACACATACACTGACACACACACTCACTCACTCACTCACACACTCACTGACACACACACTCACTCACTCACTCACACACTCACTCACTCACTCACTCACACACTCACTCACTCACTCAGACACACACACTCACACACTCACTCAGACACACACACTCACACACTCACTCAGACACACACTCACTCACTCACACACACACACACTCACACACACTCACTCACACACACACACACACACACACACACACACACACACACACACACTCCTTCCTGTCCTGACCACGGTCACTGTGTGTCTGAGGTCGATCTGCTTCTACTTGGGCACAGGGGCGGAGCGTGGGGGTGGCTTACGGGGCTTAACCCGGGTTGTTTTGTCAGAAGCCCGGGGTATTTTGGAGTGTAATTTTTTCATAGTTAGATGCCTGGCTGACAACTGTATAAAACAAAAAGTACACACAATATTCGAAGCACATAGTGCACACTGTGGGAATTTACGACTGTGCGTGAATCCCCCCCTGATATTGGTATGATCCAAGCTCAGGCACTAAGCGACTGAGCGAGGGGGCGGGGGCAGCTGCTGCCCGTGAGTGCGCTGTTGGAGAAACGGAGCCAGCCATACTAAGGAGAGCTTAAGTTTGACCAGGTACCAAAGCAAATCATTCGTACTGTACAAATAATGTAAATATGACGGTGCATCACGAAAGATTGATATGAAACTGATCACTTGACCAATATTATTTTACTTGCTCTTCAAGTGAATCAACAAATGGCGAAATGAAAAGCCGAACAAATGCTATTTTTTTTAGAGAGTCTTAGCTTACGTGTGTTTATTTCATATTTTCAGTTCTTACCCTCCCCGACTAAATCGGTTTCAGTTATGTACTGAAATATAAGAATGGACATTAGAGGCTTCTTTCAAAGAAAAAACTCAGGTAAATGTTATTTTATATATTATACTTTGTATGTTGTTCAGTATATTTCTATGCAAAACAAGAGGGATTTCAGTACACAGCAGGATATTCACATTTGTAACCAGATATTTACATACACTTTAGGGAGAAAACATAAAACATTTTTACTGCACAACATCAATTTAGAGTAAATTTTTGTTTTAGATAAATATTGAAATATATTTTGAATTAGTTAAATTTCAGAATAAAGAGAGACAGAGCTGTCTATTTTTTATCACTTTCATCAAATGTAGGAGCACATGTACACTAAATTTATTGTTAATTAATAAGAAAACTCCAGACGATTCCATTCTGAGCTGAAGAAGCTTCTGATAGGTTAGTAGAGTCCATGTGAGTAAATTGGTGGCACAGCTGTGGATGCATATAAGGCAAAACACAGAGCCTGTTTCTGTGACATGGGAACATCAAGAGATGTCAACCAAAACACCAGGAAAAGAACTGTGGAGCTCCATAAGTGTGGCTCAAGTTTGAATACAATTTGGTGCCATTTGCAATTAAGAAATACAGATAGTTTCTCTCTTTACTCTTAAAGTTAACAAATATGTTTTTATATTTATCAATCTAAAAAAATAAACATTTAGTCTGATTTGATGTTACAATTAAAAAAGTGTTTTTATCTGAAGAGTAAATATCTGGTTTCAACTGTATATTTGATGATTGTCAGCACAAAGAGAGGGAGATGGAGAATGAGGACAGAACAGATGAACAAGAGCAGGTGAGACACACATGTTAGTCAAATGGTTGTTTACCACAAGTATCACCGTATCATAGGTCCTCATGTATCTCGTACCTAGTGTTTCTTTTTAGGTTTGTTATTTTTCAAATTCTGTATTTATTAAGTTCTGCAGCTTGTTTGCACAACAAGGCTAAATAATTATATAAACTTTTCTCAATCTAAATAGTGTACTTTGGTAGAATTAAAAAATAAGTGTAGTGCAGGTCTATGATGATTTTTAGTGCTACTATCATCTAGTTCTGATTCTGGTTCTGTCTTGGTTAAGTCCTCAGTAGTCCTGATTTTGAACTGTTGTAGTCCTGTTTTAATTCTGGATCAGTTCTGGGTCTGGTTGAATTGGGGTTTAGTCCTCGTGTCTTGATGCAGCCCTGACCTTGTTCTGCCTTGCTGCTTAATTAAAAAACTAGTTTAAGGTGTCCTGCACATGTGATATATATTTTTCCCTATATGAAGTCATTCTTTTTTGAACAGAGCCTATTAATCTTTTAGTCATTTCTACACCCCCCCCCCCCCCCCCCAAAAAAAAAAAAAAAAAAAAAAAATCCCACATGCATACTACTCTTTGGGCTAAGCCCCGGGTGTTTCAAATGTCTGGCTCCGCCTCTGCTTGGGCAAAAACCCAGAACCTGTTCAAATGGTCGTCATGTTTAGTGGGAGGAGTCATCTCTGTGAGGTCGTCGGTTCTCGTCTCCGTGGGAGACAGAGTTAAGGTGGTTTTAAGGGCGGAGGAGGTGGTTTGACACACGCTCTGCGTGCTTTGGGAAAAGGTCGGGTGAGGCTGATTGTTAACGTGGAAGAACAGAAGTCGCTAACGGCCTGACAGCAAAGCTGGTTAAAGGCCCGTTCGCCACAGCGGGAAATCTGCCGGCGAGTGACCTTTGACCTTTAGATGCAGATGTACAGCTGAGCCTGGTCCCGTGGAGGTCTGAGCTCTGCACAGCTACGTGGTTGAGTTTGTGTTTGTGATGGACCAGTTTGTGTCTGAGTGTGTTGCTGGGTCTGGTGCTGGGATGTCCTGCTTGGAGACTGAGCGTCTCTGATAAACCTGCTGCATGAGGGATGATGATGTGATTCTTCCTCGTTGGTGTCGGACCTTCTTCTCTTTGATGAAAGCCCAGTCTGGATGACCACATGTTTGTGACTGCCCTGGTTGTATTTAATTATGGAGGTAAGGTGGTGTAACAGTGTGCAGGTGTGATCGGGGCGAAGCTTCTGTTTTCTAAGCAGGGGTCTTGTTGTGGTCGCTCTCTGACCGTCTCCACTCCCTCAGCATGCAAGCGTCAGATCCAGGGGAGTTTGCAGAGCTAGGATGGTGGTGGTGTTTTGAAATGTTGTAGGTGGCTGACTTTGTACTGCTAACAGTGGGTCTGAGTGGGGCTCCTTCTTTGTGGAGTATATAGAGGGTATAGCACCCCCTGGGTACAGGCGGTGGTATGTAGGGCGGAGAGTGTCAGAATCCTTCTTAAGTTGTTCCAGGGAACTGATGACCTTCTTTTTGTAGCTGCTTTCACTTTGAGGCTTCATAGGTGTTGTTGTCGTGACAACAACGTGGCGGCCTCCTTTTCTTCATTGTGAGGTTCGACAGAGGAGCTTTTGCACCGGAGAGGTGTGGCTGATGCTTTCATGTGGTTCTGCTTCAGGTCGTTTCCTTGTGTCTGTGACGAGCTCCACTGTCAGCAACTCCAGTCCTTCAGCACCTTTGATGTAACTACACAATATGACTCCTTATCTGACGTCTACTTCATGTTTTTATCTGAGAAGCTGGAGCGAGTTTTCATGGCTAGTTTTTTACCTTCGGCTCAGTAGAATAACGGCAGACTGAAACCATCACCGGGGTCATCCTCCCGAACTCAGCGAAGGTCAGCAGCTGCTCATCGATTATCCCGGTGTGTGTGAGGGTTTTATAAGCTGACAGACAGGAAGCAGACAGACATGCACTGCCTCTGTGCTACCTCTGCTTCATTACAGTGTGTACATGTTCATGAACACACACACACACACACACACACACACACACACACACACCTCCTCCTCAAGGCTGGTTTTCTGAGCGATCAATATTCTGCAGTGGAGCAGCCGGCCTGCACCCTGCTTGTGTGCGTGTGTGTGTTGCTTCTTATCAGTACCTTCCCCTCTCCCTCTGTTCAGAGGTGATCCTCTTCCCTCCGGCCGTCATCGATCTTGGGATGCTGCTGGACTGGATGCTGAGCATCGGTCGGATTTTCCGCCACGTGTCCGTCCAGCCGACGTTTAAACGTGGCTCCCGTCACTTCCTGTATGCTCCTCTTCGGTGGTTAGGCGTTGCATCCTTTGCTCGGTCCCAGGAGGCGGTGAGATGTCTGCGGTGATTACGGTGACGCTGCCGTGCACCTTCGGCACCGCGGCCTCTTCAGTGCACTGATTTTCACCGCGACCGCTCAATCGAGACGATGACTCACTGAAAGCAGCTTTCAGCACACAAACGGAGCCGAGCTCTTTGTGTCTGAGTGGGTTTCATTTATCCTGCTGCAGGCGGGATGTTCTCCTGCTGTTCTGACTAAAACCGACGGGTTTAATGTGTTACGGTTCTCTGCTGGGCACATGCACACCTCTGCCAAAGCTGAGACGTCCCTCCTGAAGGACGCGGCCATCATGACGTCACCTGCTGGGTCGTGGCGTCTGAAGCTGCGTGTTTTCGTCATGACCGTCGTGGTCCATCCACTCATATGGATGGACCGCTCATCCGTCCATCAATCCAATCCTCCACCCATAGATCCATCTATCATCCACCCATCCGTTGGGATTGATGAGGACAGTTGAATCTGCCGTGTCCAGAGTGGAGCGGTTGTAGCTACTAAATGAAAGGATTTGTTTTTAAATGATTCTATTTTTTTCCTTTGTGTCAGAAATGGATTACAGCATGTTCACATCATTAAAACCCAAATCTAGACAAACTGGTGACTCCAGCAATCAACTTCTGAGCAAATATCTGGTTAGTAGATGTGGAATATTTTGTATATTTCACAACGATGAGGAAGTAAGACTAAAATCAAAGCTTCTGGTGTTACAACAGACACGCTCTTTCTTTGTCCTCGCCCACAGTGAGCCACTTCCTGTTCACGCTGGAGGAGACAACCAGGGAAAATACAGCTGCTCCATCACTCGTAGATAAACTGGCACGTGTTTAAAAGTTCAGCACGTTTCGATGTTTCTGTTAATGAACAGTAACGTTAAAAACCAAACTGAGGTGGTGGTGTAACCACTCGGTTCACCAACACATGCTCATAAAGTAAAATGTCAGCACGAGCTGCAGAGTGAAGATCCCTGTAGTGGTGGTGGTGATGATGAAGGGAGTAGATGATGACCAGTAGTTTCAGGCTCATTTCTTAAATTTATGGAATCAGAATTTTATCAAATCAGCATCATTAGAACAGACATCAGTTTCTGTGGAAACCACAGACATGACAGTGAGGGGGAGGAGGTGGGGGCAGGATGAAAACGTGAAATCTGTGGAGGTGGGGGAGGTGGTAATGGAGAGTTGATGGAGGAGGAGCTGGCAGGATGGGGCAGCAGGAGGAGATGGGTAAAGGGATGGGGGGAGGGAGGCAGCAATAGGGGGAGATACATGGGGGGCTTGAAGGTCCGGCTCTGCAGCACCGCGGCCTCTAAAACAAAGAGAACAAAGAACGAGGCGCACCGCCCTCCTCCGCCCCTCCGTGTGAGGCGAGAGACGTCCACCTTAATTGATTTTCTTAATGAAATTCATGTCGGCCGCTCCGCCAGGAGAGAGGCGCAGTTTGTGTACCAAACATGATGTGCACTGACAGGAACAAGCCGTGTCTCCTTTCAAAATAAAATGTGCAGCAGCTCTTTTTGTGTTTGACAGATTTAACATCGTTAATAATCATCACAGTAGCTTTAGAACTGTTTCGACTCCACATCCACACATTTTGCTTCCAGAAGTTTGGACGAGGGCGTGCCCAGTAACATCCAATCAAAATCCTAGAATCTCACTGTGCACCAAACCCGAAGCTCCGCCTTCTTGCACGGTCCAGAGCTCAGCAGCCGAGGTGAGGCGGAGCTCTTCACGACCCGATCCCGATCGAACTTCCATCCACCGAGGTCAACATCGTCATTTACTGGTGGAAAACTGACAAGAAGCCATTTGACTTCTGACCTCTCCTTCGAGGTTAAGGATAACGGTTTCTTACTGCAATTGTTTGAGAGCATCCAGGGATGATACTGTTTAATTATGTAATCTGATTACATGCAAAGCAATTATTTTATTTGGAGAACAAACTTTTTTTCCTTGATGTTACGAAACGACTGAAATGAATTCAGTACGAGAGACGTTTTCATCCACATGAATAATAAAAAGATGAAGGATGTTTGGTGATTGGCTCTCAGGTAGGTGTGGTTTCTTAAAGTGACCCTGGTCCCCTCGGGTCATGAGCCGGGTCAGCGGCTCACAGTAATCCAATGATTCTCCATCACTTCCTGTCTGTGTTTCCAGCGTCAGACAGGACACGATCCGCCGCTTCATCACAAACGCTCCTGTTCTCTGTCTTCCTCATAGTGAAGCTCCATGAAAGACGGTTCAGGGAACTTTGACGGCTGCCCCCTCGCGATGTTGGCGCAGCCAGACGGACGGCTTATCGTCCTGACTTTGTGTTACATAAGCTGCCCACTACCTGAATTAATAAGCTCAAGTCCTCTATCTGAAGACATGCTTCTTTTAATTAAGTGTGTTTGAGCCGCCTGTGTCAGGCCTCGGGGCAGGCGTGGATCCTTAACAGGAGCACGGCGCCGCAAATGTGTGGGGAACATTTGAATGATTCAGTTTTCATTAAAAACAGATGTGCACTTGTTATCCACATGTTCTTGTCACGTGTCTGTTGCAGTGGAGTGTGTTCGTGTTAACACGGACGGTGTGAGTCCCTCAACACTCAGATTATCCGTTTTTTCAGCTCGTGGATCTCTGTGATGTCACATAGACCTGATCAGGTCGGCTTGTGCCTGTGAATGTAGCTCGTAGTAACAAACTGCTTTGATTGGTTAATAAAAGCAGATTTACCGAGTCAGGGACAGAAGCCACGCCCACCTGCTGTTCAAACCTTCTGTTTACAGCCAATCAGTGAAAAGTGTGACTGATTAACAGCAGAGTAATCATAGGCACAGCGTCACCACATGTTTAATCCTTTGTTTACTCCTGTATCACGGGTCAGGTAACCTTCACTCCCATTGGTAGTTCAGGTGGCCACACCCACTGTGCACCCTGCTCTCTGGTCGCTCCGATTTCTTTGTTTTGTGGTTGGCTGTCAGTGAGCCTGTGTCGGATGAACACCGTCTGTGATGCAGGAAGCTCCTTCTGTTTCCTTAACCGTGAAACGTGCTGTATGAAGTGAGCCGGACACGTTTGGCGGCGGCTGCTGCTCAGGAACCGTGTGACTGATGAGACACGCGTGTGCCTCAGGGCCTCCACAGACCTTATCAGTTTGTCAGAGTACACACTGAGACATTAATCTCTAATTTAGGATAATCAGGTGTTTGTCTAAGCTCAGTTTACAGTCTCAGGTTAATGTCAGTTAATGAAACGAGCCTTTATGAAATCACCAGGTTTATTATTCGATTGTTGAACTGTAGTATAAACATTCCCACGGCGGCCGATTTACGATGCGCCCTGCTGTTCCCCGTACGCTCGGCCGTTGGGTGTGAGTGGGTGATGGATGCTGGCAGCCGGCTTCAGCAGCTCCGCCTGTCAAGAGGTTCCTGCCGCAGGTGACATCCAGGTGAAAGACCGTCAGGTCTAACGTGGAGGGTCAGGTTACGAGTACGTCTTCTCTACGTGTCCTCGGCAAGTGAGCGGCGAGGCGTTTGATGAGGTCATCATGGCCACAGCACAGTCATTATCCGGTGGAGCTGGAGCTACAACACTTCTGTTTAAACACCTTTAATGCACATAGTGGTGTTTTTGGAACAGCTTGGTGCTCTCCTGGTGCAGCAGCACCCTAACCCTGACCCCAGACCAGCCGTCGTCTTTAACCTTAACTGTCCAATCAGATCGTCACATCCAAACCTTGCAGTTTTTCCACCTACAATCATCATAAACTACAATTACTTATTTATATGTAATATAAATGTAACTTACATCGTCGTTCCGCGCTCTCTTTCTGCTGTTTGTTGCTGACTGGCTAATGATCATTTGGTACATGAAACCTGAGCACAGCCAGAGAGTGTGGCAGTAACAAACATCTGTGCTGATTCTCGTTAGGTTTCTAAATAAAACCTGCATCCGTCTTCGTGTCTGTCTGAAAGGGCCAAATGTTTGGGAAGACAGAGATTCCTGAAAGCAGGGATGTGCTGGGAACAGAGGAGATGAGCTCCGACAGGACGAGGCCTTTTCTTCCGTTTGTCCGGTGGCTAACTCGATTAGCTTAGCAAAGGCTTCGGAGCAGATCCGGCTGCTCTGCTCTGGAAACACACACACGAAAACCAGCCATCTGAGCACTTCTACACACACACAGTAATGTGTGGCTGGTGCAGCTCTGGTTTCTAATTTTACTCCCACAGTGAAGCAGGCTGCTGTCAGTGATGGTTTCCAGAGTTCAGGGAGGAAGTGGACAAAAGAGACTCAGGACCCTGAAGGGAAACCCAGAGATCCAGTTTATAACACGGGCTCCATCACGTCACCTGCTGGAACATCGTGGCGGTCAAGTGAGATTTTGTAGTTTTTCTTCTGGAAGTTGTAGTTCAGACACCTGCAGTCCCGTTACCGAGGAGTGTGAGGAATGTTTGCTTCCTCTGAGGTGGAGGAATGGGAATAGTGAGATCATTTGTTGGTCTGTAATGCTGGAACAAACAGAGAAGTCAATAATAAAGTCAATTCAAGTAGTCACAAATACCACAGAAGAAGAAGAACAGGAAGAGACGCTGTTACAGGGCCTTCTCCATACTCAGGCTAACGTTGGTCTAACCGTCAAACCTGAAACCATCAGCACGAACACAAAGTGCAGCAGGTGACCTGAACAGGTGACAGGTCAGCTGTCAACAAAGTCTCAGCAGTTTCCTGCTTTTTCCACGAACAGCAGAACATCCTGATGGTTGCTGTGGCAGCGCTAACGATGAAGAAGAAGGCCTCTCAGCTTCAGGATATGGGAAGAGTGAAGAATGTGTTTCAAATGGGTCTTAGATGCTGGTTTGGTGTAAAATCGAGGCTGACTGGCTGACCTGCTGCGCTCTGCAGAGGTCGTGTCGTGTGCTGCCGTCACTGTTCCCTTCGTGCAGACACAAAGACGTGGTTAGCATTGTTGGGACGAGCACACGGACAGAAACAGATGAGAAGCAGCGCGGTTGCTGGGCGACAGCTGGACGCTCGGCTTGGTTTACAGGAGGAAATATTTCAGGATGCAGTAATTTATTTTCCACTAACTGATCTCTGCAGGGACAAGGAAGGGCTGTGGGTCGAGAAACCCGGAGCCTCAGAAAGAACGATTTACACCACATCTTCCTCATTTGCTCCTCCTCACCACCCACTGCTCCCTCTTCTTTCAAACCTTCACATGCTCCTCTCACCCTCCTCATCCTCACATCCTTCACAGCTTCACCTGCTCTCGTCTCCGAAACGTCTCATTTTAATCTCCTCTGTCCAATTCGTTCTCCAAAGCTCACCTCCTTCCTCTCCACTTTCTCCTCCTCTTCGTCTTCCGTTACTCGGAGTTAATCTCTCGTTTCCTGCCATCTGTAACGACCCACGGAGGTGTTTCTGATGGGACGTGTTGGTCAGTTTTTAGTTTGCATCCTTACTTTAAACCACAGGGGTGCTTGACTGCTGTGGAGCAATCATGCTTCCTCCTCCTCTTCCTCAGTTTCTCTAAGCCGCCTCCGTTGTTCTTTGGTGGAAGTTAAGGTTCTCGCTGCTTCTCTCACTCTTCTCCTTTCCTGTTAAAAATAGACAATAGAGGAAGGAGGCTGTTAATTATTCATCTGAGGTGCACTATACTGTTTTTACACCTCTCATAATCTTCAGTCCTCCTCGTCATCATCGCCATGTTGAGTCTGGGCTCAGTTTGGTTTTTCTGAACATTTTTTGTTCAACGTCTCTCGTAGTGATGGAGAATCATTGGATTACTTTATTCTGTGTGGGATGGTTTGTAGCTCATCCATGTTGGTCATTAACCAGCTAGCCCTAAAACAGAGAGTTAAGGGTCGGATCTGATCCTGAAAACCATCAATTCTCTATAATTTGAAGGTCTTAATGAGACTGACGCAGTTATTCTTGCGGGTCAAACAGCTAAAGTTAGCTACTTGTGTTAGCTTACCTGCTGTAGCGTTAATGAGCAGGCTAAGGCTAGCATATGAAATGAAGTGATATGATGTGGTGGAAAAAAGTCTTTGACCAAATTTGACTTTAGTGTCTTTTTATCTGTGTAAGAAAACAGTGCTACAGTGCTTGCTGCTATTAGCTAAAATTAGCTTATAACAGTGAATGGAGTGGCCCTCCGTGAGTCAGGTCTCCAGTGGCTAATTTTAGCTAGCTTCTATGCTAATGTAGACAAATTGCTACCTGCCTAACTTGGCAGCTAGCTGGCTAACTGTACTGTGCTCTCTGTCTCAACCCTGTGTAAAGCCTCTTTAGCTGTTAGCTTGTGTGGAGTGTTGGACTGTGTGTGAGTCGGTGTTTTGCTGGGAGCCAGTGGGTGGTGACGTTAGCATTGAGGCACTCGGATCATAAACGTCTGATCTGTTTAATGTTAACATAGTAAATATGACAGATTTGTTAAAAAGCAGACAGAAGGAAAGGCAGATGTCGGTCTGAGCATGGACACAGAGGTTAAAGTGTGTTATTGAGTTTGTGCGATGGCTCCAAACCCTGTTTCAGTGTATCTATCAGGCAGGAGCGCTCGAGTTCATTTGTATGGAAATGAGGACGTCTCATTACTGAGAACATTAATAAACAACACACACACAAGGAGAAGAAGCAGTTCGAGTTAGATACAAACTTGTACTGTTAATAGTGATTTCCAGTGTGAGCAACAACAACAAAAACTACACAAATCCACGTTAGCGTTAGGCTGCTGACGTCATAGATGCAGGATCACGACCTTCAGCCAAAGGCAGGAGTTGTAGCCCTCACACAGGACACGGATTTTTACTTCCATGATTTTGTTGGATTTGCTGACGGGAGGAGAAATCTGGAGCGACCTTTAACCTTTCAAAGACGCCGCACTGTGATTGTTCCATCTTTAATTAAAATGCTCCAAAAAGCTTCAACAGCACAAACGCGGTCCACAGGTCCAGCTTAGCCTAGCAGCTACCTGTGTCACCACAGGGGGCCACGCCCCTTATCTTGTCAGCAGGTGAGTTATGTTAGCATTCTGCTCTCGTACAGGTGAAGGCAGGAAATGATCTATAGAAACAGTTTGTACTGTAAACATTGAACATGGGACTGACTCAGTGCTGCCTCTGCTGGCTGTCAGAGGAACTGTAGGTTTGGGTGCTTTTATACTGGCTTCATTCTTTTGCTGCTTGATGACACACAGAGAGTCAGAGACACAACTTCCTGTCTGTGCACATCGCCCAGATCCTGAGGAAAGCTGGACGTGTATAAAGGTCCTGTGGGAGGAGCTGAACTGTCAGTCACCTGAGAGCTCAGTGACATCAGCAGAGCGAGCCTTCTTGTATGTGTGTCAGTGGCGTGCAGGGACTTCCCCCTGTGTAGCTGGGCTGCTTCCAGTGAGCGTGTGCAGTCATGGCGTCTGCGGTGAGGATGCTAATCCAGCACGACGAGCCCGGGGAAACTCCTCCTCCGAGAGCTGTCGTTAACAGACAGATGTGGGTCGGTGCTGCCACACAGACTCATGCAGGAGCTGCAGCGGTTGCACAGACTGCATCTTTAAATGGAAACCCTGGATTCCCCTGCAGTGTTTCACCGTTTTATTTCATTATGCAGCCGCAGCACAAAGTGCATCAGCTTTATTTCCTCTAATGCTCTGATTTAGCTCCAAAAGCCCAGATACACGCTCACCGCTGCTTCTTGGCCCTCATCATCTTATCAACAGCGGCTCTGTGAGTGAGGAGAGCACCGTGACCTCTTAAAGTTTCATTTCCACTCAGGTGAATATTAAATACAAGCCCACTAATATTTATTGAAGCCCTTTTTGCTTCATTCATCCTGAGTGCGTGAAAGCTTTTTCATTTTTTGTGCGAAGCAGCTGAGATTGATTCCTTAGATCTAAACATCTCAGTTTAAACTCTGCCTGCACCTCGACCTGCCTTCTGTGGGAACACTTTAGAGCAGTCAATGCTAACCGCGTCACGTGAATCAATGCAGAGACAGAACTACATTTATATGAATGCATCTATGTTTTAGCAGCACGCAGGAATAACCCGTGTGTTTGTGCGTTTGCATCTGTGTTGTTGGCTTTACGTCATTCGTGTTCTGCTGTCTCGTTATTAGCTCAACATTTTATGCATCGTGTTCCTGCTCCGAGTTTTGATGTCACTGCGATGTTTCTGAGGTCTCTGCTCCTCGCCTCAGTTTGTAGAACATCAACCTTCTTGGCTCGTTGTCTGTCGTCTCCTTGAATATGTCCGTAACAAGCAAAGGCGGTCGTAGTGCCTGAGATCTAATTATGGAAAACGCCGGGATGCTGATTCCAGCTTTGCACGTGTGTTTGATGGCTGGGACACAGTCAGGAGTAGCTTCGCTGCTGACAGGCAAAGCTAATAATCATCTCATTAAAATATAACGAGACTCGAACCGCCTCACATAACGTGGCACTGTGTGGGCACACGCTCGCTGTTTGGATCCCAATAAATCTGACTTTCATGTCGGGCTCGGAGCGTGAAAGCATTTGTAAGCGTGGGTAGAAACGCCTCAGCGTCACCACCCAGCGAGGTGGTCATAACCTGGCAGCTCACGCTTCCACCTGTCCGCTGTCTAACAGCACGTTAGGGCAGGAGTCTCCATCCTCCAGCTCTTCTGGAAGCAGCCCCTGGCTCTGCTTCTGGTCTCCTTCCAAGAACTTCCCAGAAACACCTCACCTGGCAGCTATCAGCGTGGAAACATCTCAGCTGCCTCCCTTCAGTGTGGGTGAGCTCCTCCTGAGTGGCCGAGCTTGAAGGCCGACCCGGACGCTCTCAGAGGAAGCTCGTTTGTGCTCCTCGTATACGCGATCTCATCCTCTCAGCCCCACAGCTCGTGGTCATGGGTGAAGGGGGGGAGGAGGAGCTGAGGGTCTGCGCCAAGCCCAAGGATAAGATAAAGAAGGATTATTTTGATCTGTGACTGTTGTTTTTTGTGGGAAAAGTCGAGTGGAGACCAATTTTAAACAACATCACTTTAACCCTTTATGACAGGTCGGAGCGGGCGCGCTCTAAGTATTTTTAAATCCCGGCAGCTCTGCAACCACGTGAGCTAGCGCAATAATTTTTGCATATGAAACCGGAGGAGTTGTACTTACATCTGATGCCATCAGCTTGTCCTCGGTCACGGTTTCCTTCCACATGTAGCTTTGCAAAAACTGCATAAAAAGCACTTGCAGCAACAAAAACATAATATTCCAGAAACATGTTTGCTGATCTGATCAGCTGTTCGTAACACTTCCTACATTGGAACAGACGTCAGCGCGAACTATCGCACGTCCGCCGTTACCTGCCCGAAACCGGAAGTGACGTCATTTTCACGGGAAATTTAGTGTTTTCCTACAGAGATATGCTGGTGTTTTTAGAAGTTTATTCCGCTTTTTTGCAATTTACGGAGTTACTATGGACCTAATGCAGACATATTATTAACATCTGGGATGTAATGGTTGTATTGATGTATAGCAACTTGAAATGCTCTGAAAAACGGCACTACAGCCTGTAAAAATACAAAGATAAGCTCTGGCGGACTTTGGTAGGTCTTAAAGGCTTGATGTCCAAAGACACGGTCTGTGACCATTTTTAAAAATCAGAATAAGCAGGATTGTAATATTAATAATAGTTTAATGAGATCTGCTGTGTTTCCCAGCGTTCTCCGCCTGAGCCGAGGAGTATTTGAGTATTTGAGGTGGAGGAAAAACAGCTCAGAGAAACGTCGGCATGCCGCTGGTGCTGCTGGCGAGGCCTGCAGGTGCTGCTCGTGTTGTTTGATTTGGCGTCTCGCTCTCGCCTCCTGCTCGCTGTTTGCTCTGATGTTTGGGTTAAACCGCGGGAGCGGGCGTCATGGTGGATCCCACGGATGCCCACATCGACAAAGAGGCAAATAAAGAGATTAAAAACGGTTTCAAACGGCAGGTAAACACAGTTTGATTCATCCAGGTGACTTTAAACAGGCATGCAGAGTGCTGTGGGTTGTCAGCAGGGAGGCGGAGCAGCTCATTGGCGAGGTGTGTGTGTGTTTGGAGATCACAGACGTGACTCGTGACACACGTCCTGCTTGGGGGCTGTTTCTTGTTTTTCTCTAATAAATCTTTAGATTGGTTTGTGTCACTAGCGATGCATCGTCGGCTGAGAGGGAACGTGTGTGATCCTCGTCTATTTCCATCTTTCATCCGTTACAGAAGACGCCAAGAATATTTGTTGATGTGGAGATGGACCGAAACCTGCCTGCTTGTTCCTGGATCTCAGATTCAGTTTCTCTGATGATGTGTCAATTTAAAGTAAAAGGGAAACACAAAGTGACGCGTGTCATTTACTCAGAGCTCGTTCGTCATGAAGCTTGAACCAATCGTCTGCTTTAAGTTTGCAGACAAACTTTATGGAACAGTTCTTCTTAAAGCAACACTTTAACTTAAACTCCTCCTGATCTCCCGTCATGGATCACCTGCCTCAGGGCTGGATGCTCGCATAAACTCGCTTTGTGAGGGGCAGCCAATGGGGAGAAAGTTTTCTTGGAGGAGGAGGAGCTAAATCAGCTTGTTTCAGACAGAGGATGAAGTGAGCAGCTGCAGGGGGGCTCAGTGTGAGTTAAAGAAGGATTATTTCAAACTGTGACTCATGCAAAGCTGCTTTGGGAGAGAGCCAGAACACACGGGTAGAATTAGGGCTGGGCGATATATCGAGTTTTTAAAAAATATCAATATAATTTTATACGAGATATAAGATGTGACAATATCCTTTATATCGATTTAGTCTATGTTACGTTATAATTAGAGTTGTGGAACCACAAGTTTGCCTCTCTTTCGTCCACTTTTGTCTCTACGCAACGTTACTCGGCCTCGCCTCTCCTTCACCGAACACAACTCCCCCTCCTCCCCCATCGCTTCACCTGCAGGCAGCGACAAGATGGACACGGCAAATCTGCGTTAACGAGTTACTGCGCATCGGCCCGTGCGTGGGGCTGGACGGCATCAACGTGTTAACGAGCTAACCGCGCTAACGAGCTAATCACGCTAACGAGCCAACCACACTAACGCCATGCAGCCCAGACCCAGACCATGAACCGATTTTAGGTGGTACACGGCGCTCAGCAATCTGTCAAAAAATGTTTTAGTACGACTTTGGTAAGCGATGGAGCTGCACCGCTTGATGGATTGTCGGAGCATTACAGCTACCGAGGAGCCTCGCGGAGTGATACATACTGTGCTTCAACGTAATATAACTGTACTGTGTGTGTATAAGGGCCATAAATGGCACCTGTAAGAGACACGTTAGATTAGGATTAGAAGAGGATTTCAAACTCCAGGCTGTCGGTCGCGCAGTAGAAGTTGTGAACAGAGCTGCTGTGAAATCTTTGTTATTACGCTCAGCGTCTGTTAGTTTACATTTTGACTGCACAGTTGTGAGCTCTTTGTTATGCACAAAAACAACATTGTTTTCTTTTATTTATGGAGCATTATTATTTAATAAATGCTCATAATTTATTTTTGAGTAATTTTTTCATTTGCATCTGTATGTTAATAAAAGTGCCTGTGTGACATCTGGGACGCAGCTTTGACTAAGAACTCTCTGTTTGTTCTTTATGGCTTAAAAAAATATCGAGATGTATATCGTATATATCGCCATCCAGCTAAAGAATATCGAGATATGAATTTGGGGTCATATCGCCGAGTCCTAGGTAGAAGTTTAGTTTTTGCTTCTTTCGATTTTGGTCGTTCCCACAGTTGGATTACTTCAGATTTTATTATTCCAGATGTTTATTTTTTGTAGCTTCAGTGTGTTTTTCTCGTCAGGCTGATGCACCGATGCATCGGCGCCGCTGATGCTGCTGATTTCCTGTGTATTCTTAAATATTCCCGTCTCTGTAAATGTCAGCAGTACTTTACACCAAAGCCTCGTTTGCAGCGGGGCACGCATCACTACATGTAGCTGTGCTTGGTTTGCGAACGCGATTGGCTGAGGCTGGATGTGTGACCGTGCTGTGTCTGTGTTTCTCAGGATGACAGTTCAGTGAGCAGCGAGGAGGCCGAGATGAGCGAGCCCACGTGGCTAGCAGCCGATCTGGGAGCAGCGTCAGACCTGAGCCCATCGAGCCACGGAGAGAGGATGCGCCACAGTCCGCAGAACGCCCACAGCAAAGAGGACGACGGTAATAATAATAATAATGATAATAATAATAATGGATACTTTATTGATCCCCATGGGGAAATTACTTGTTTTTCTCTGCATTTGACCCATTCACTCAGTGAAGCAGTGGGCAGCCCACTAAGCAGGCGCCCGGGGAGCAGTGTGTAGGGACGGTACCTTGCTCAGGGGTACCTCAGGGTAGCCGTTAAGTGGATTCGAACCGCCGACCTTCCGATCATGGGGCGACCACTTTACCTACTGAGCTATCCCTGCCCTTAAGAGCGGCGTCACGCCCGCCGGGCGCTGCGTTTGTGGAGATGATGTGTAGGTTTCCTTTGAAGGCGTGCGGATTATCTGAAACATGCATGTGTGGACAGAGCAGATGGTGATCAGAGAGAAAAGCTCCTGTTGTGTTCACTGCTGTTAATCCTTGCAGCGGGTTCAGGAGGTCACACCAGATAATGTGCTGCGCTGAAACATCTCGCTAAAGCTTCTCCTGCGTCACCTCGTGTGATGGCGGCGCGCCGGCGCCGTCTGCTGCTGAATAAAGTGATAGGAAACAGGAAGCCTTCCACAGGTGGGCCGTCCTAACGAGGTAACAGGATGTTTTAGAGGCTTGCTATGATTGGTGTGTTTGAAGCCAGTGCAGCAGTCACATGATCCTCTCACACCTGTGCAGTTGTTGTGACATCACTTTGAGCTACGCCCACCTGAAAGACCAAATAACGCCTTCTTCCACCTGAAGATGATTGTGTAGTTTTGAGAGCTGCTGAAGACGAGGACGTGTAGAAACTTCAGGTGGAAGTCGGCAACATTCAGCTTTTTGTTCCGGCCATGCTAAGCTAACACGCTCGCGTCCTCAGACTTCAGCAGAGACCTTAAACCAAACTGGAACTTTATTCATTAGAAACAACGTGGAAGCTTCATCCTCAGTGTGACGGAGCAGCCTGGTGTCTCGCAGGTACTCTGGGAGTGATGTGGCTGAAACATCCTCGAAGAGTTTGTCTGTGTCGCACCTTCACCTGTCCTCCTCTTTCACGTTACTCCTTTAATAGGTCCTCCTGCTGTGAGGAGCGCTCACTTTGAAGACACTCGTCTCCTAATGCTGCAAGAATACAGCAATTACCTGCAAGTGTGTGTGTGTGTGTGTGTGTGTGTGTGTGTGTGTGTGTGTGTGTGTGTGCGCGCCGCTCATCAATACACAGCACTGAACCCTGAGTCTGATGTGAGGAGGGTGGCTGATCTTCATCAGTCTGGCCTCTTTGCTGCAGGAGGAGGAAACATGTTTGTGATTAAACACTTAATCGTGGCTTTTTCCAAACAGTAACCATCACAATAAACGTAACTTTGTGTAAACTGAGATGTTTGCGCTCTAACACACCGATTTCTGCTTTACTGTGCATCTATTTCTGTATCTATTTACCCCGTCCATGATTATTGGGTGTGGCGTGGATTGGAGGTCATTATTTTACCGTCTAAATTTATTCTCTTCTTCACTTTAAAGACGGGGCCAGAATGGATTCTTTGCCAGGCCGATAATGGTCCCCGGGCCTTATATTTGACACCTCTGCTCTGTGGTATATACAACAGTAGTATATTGTCCCTGTGGGCTCCCTCATTATCATGCAGTGTGTATTTGATCAGACAGGAAGTCAGGGGCCTGGACAGGAAGTCAGGGGCCTGGACAGGAAGTCGGTGCCTGCTGTCCTTATTAGAAAGGTTAACGAGGTGCTGTAACGTGCAGGGACGATGATGATCATTTTTCATGCTGTTTCTTGGAGACGCCGCCGCGCTGAGTTCTGCTCAGGTTAGCTGTTAGCATATTGTTTGATGCGTGATGTCATAATAAAATAAAATCCACCAACCAATGAGGCGCGCAGGTGGAAGCATCATCAGCGCTACAGTCCCTGTTTCGCCTGTGTCTGTGGTGCTGGTGCTGGGACTGTTTGGAGAGCATTGCATTGTGGGAGAGAGCCAGCTGGAGGCGGCGAGCTGTGAGCCTTCAGTGGGTGGCGGAGTGTACAGGGCCTTGTTATTCAAAGGTCAGTGTGCTGCCTGCACCTCGCATAGACGCCAGAGCAGCGGCGTAGGCGTCCAAATGCCTCCGCACTCAGAGGAGCGGCGAGGGTGAAGTGGCTTCCTGCTAGAGTCCGATCCAAGAGGGAAGCGGGCAGAAAGCCCCCCCGGCCTCTAACGCACAGCAGGAATCTCCAACACGCTCAGACGGGGGGGGGGCTCCGATCGCCATCTTCTTTAAAAGATGAAGAAATCCTGATCGTCTTTCACGTCAGTGCGAGGCCCGTCTGTGTGCTGCCTGTCAGTTTACCATCAGGAGAGCTGTGCAATTGTTATCGGGCCCCGCCCCCGGCGCCCTGCGGCGGTCTCCTGCTGCTTCTACACTCTCATGGAGCTGCTCTTTAAAGTGAAAGCGCCACTATTTTAAACTCGTGTTACTGCGAGCGGCGTCGGCGCTCAGCGGGAGGTTAGAGGCATCAGATTAACAAAGAGTCTGAAATAAGCTACTATGTACCATTTCTCACTACTTAGACTCAGCCATGGTTAGTGGGTGACTGAGTTTAAAGAAAGCAGCAGCACGATGTCCTGATGAAACCAACATGAACGCAGGCGTGTAAAGAACGTGTCCTTCGTCGTGTGTTGTATGAATCAATCATGTTGGTGATTGCGGGCTCTGTCAGGACAGTCGTGCTCTGAGGTCCAGAGCGTGGGCTCCGTCCAGCTGTTTGTATCTGACAGTTGTGATATGAGAGCCGGTGGCGGAGCAGCTCTGCAGCAGCGTCAACCTCGACTCGGGCTGTCTGTGTAAATTTATTCAGCTGCTGCTGGAGGAGACGACCACGGCCTGAGCTCTCGGTCATCTGCAGCGCTCTCTGAGAGGCTGCTGCCCTCTCCACATCGCGCTGCCTCCGAGGGGAGTGCGTCCCCCTCATAAGTGGCCCCTCAACTGCCTCTCGTTTCTGGCTGCTAAGCGTCCTCTTCATCCCTCCCCCAAAGCCACATCCACACCAGATCCTCTGCTCTGCTGACCCGCCCCCTGGCTGGAGTACGAGGATGAAGAGGGCTCGTCAGGAGATGGAGTTGACATCACAGATCCTCTCCAAAGGGGACGAGCTGAGGGTGGAGAGGGGAATGGAGACGGGGCAGGACGGATGATGAGAGTGACATCAGGAGGAGGAAGGGAGAGCATGAACCTGAGGAGCCAACATAGTGATCACATGACACACTGAGGTGGAAGCTGCTGCTGTTACAGATGTTCCAGTAAAGTTTCCCTTGTTTGTGAAGGTGCTGCACAGCTTCATGTTGTTCTTCAGCAACAAAGAGCAGCTGATCTTATTGATCCTCCTGAGAGTGGAACATGAAACATGAAGACACAGCTCAGAATGAACAAACTGCTTTCACTGCCACGACAGATCCACGGCTGAGTCGCTCTGTTTTACGATCATTATCAAACACTCCGACACTTCAGTGCCCAGTAAGGGGACGGCTTCTCCTTCCTGCCAGCTGTTGTACCTGTCAGACTGTGCAGCGTCCTGCACGAGCGAGACGAGCGCTCAAAGACATTCGTGTCTCTGACTGAGGAGAAAATCGAGTGGAAGCGACGTTTTCACGCTATCCTGTGTAACAAAGCGGATTAGAAAAGCAGTTATTTAGGCCTCAGTATGCAGATGCTCACTGACATGAGGACTGCTGGAGTTAAGGGGCCTCGATATCGTCTGTGCTGCACTTGCTCCTAATATTTCACCTCCTCTTCCTTTTGTCTGGCTGTGGTTATTTTAGTGGTTATGTTCCCTAGTTGGTGTCCTCGATGCTGAGAGCCTGCCTTTGCTGTGTCCAGGGAGGAGGATGGACAGGTAGGACAGTGGGACAGGTGAGCTGTGAGGAGGACGGGCAGGATGAAGAGTGACGAGGAGCAGAGTTCACCTCCGTGTGTGTGTGTGTGTGTGTACACATCCGTTCCCCTCTGCCTGGTCAGATGTGGCGCAGCGGGAAAGTAGGCCGGTGGAAACAAGTGACAGGATGACTTTGACCCCCCTCCTGCAATCAAGCTGGGGGAGGCAGTCTGAGGATGAGGGTGCAGGATGGATTGAAGGGTGGAGGTCAGGCATGAATTGGAGGCAGAGCAGAGGAAGGAGCATTAGATTAAATCCTGCGTACCTCCTCCCCTGGTGGAGCCGGCGCATCGAGACATTTCCTGTATAAACTGCAGGGCGATCGGAGCGCTGCAGGAGCCTCGATGGACAGATCAGATTTGCTCCATCTTTGATCTGTTTCCGATCATTCACTGGAGGAAACTTCAGAAGGCACTTTTGCCACAGCAGGAACCATCCTGGTATCAGCTGCAGACTCTGAGACTCCTGATAGAAGCCTGAGGTCTACCCAGAATGCACTCTGTGAAGTTTCCTTCAGTGAATGGTCAAACATCAGGGTGGTGGCGCTCTGCGTCACAGGCACGGAGCTGCTGCAGGTTATTCAGGCTGACGCTCGCAGGGCCAAAGCAGGGAGCAGGCTCCGGTCGGTAGCACAGCTCAGATGGTGCTCAGCTCGGGGAGCAGACGCGCTGGAGACATCGTGGAGGAGCGACCCGCCTCAACGCAGTGAAAATAACTAAAACACAAAAAGGAGAAGAAATCAATAAAGATGAAGAGTTTGAAATGTTGTAAGTGTGTGTGTGTGTCTGCTGTGCCGGCTACAGTCACTGCTTAATTATTAATACACACACACCTTGAAACTAAAACATGCTAAGAGGCTGTGCAATTAATATTAGCTCCTCCCCAAACACACACACACACACACACACACACACACACACACACACACACACACACACACACACACACACACACAGATCTCAAATCAAATCACTTTTATTGTAGCATCACATGTGCAGGTACATTGGTACAGCACATGTGAGTGAAATTCTTGTGTGCGAGCTTCACAAGCAACAGAGTTGTGCAAAATACAAGAACGGCTACATCTGAAACTAATAAATATATGTACAACATATAATATATATATACACACACTTTGTTAGGCTGGAATGAGCTCCTGCTGTGTCTGAGCACAACCTGTTGACATGTTTGTATAGAGGTGTGTGCGTGTGCGTGTGAGTAATTAGCTGCAGCCTCCTGCTTGCCTGTAATGAGCTCTGCTAGAGACTCGACACTCTTTAAACAAGCGTCTGACTAAACCTGCTGAGCTCTCAGAGCGGCGTGGGCTTGCAGCCTGGTGCGTGTGTGTGTGTGTGTTGCACTGTGGGATGTGGAGCGTTTTGTGGAAATGGCCTAATGGGGTTTGCAGCGGCGTTGCAATTTTCCCAGCCCATTATTGTGGCGCTCACTCTGAGGCTGAAAGCAGCTCTCGGGTCACTGATGAGAGGATTCTGGGAAATGCAGACGTCACTAATAGAAGAGAAAGCTGATGGAAAATGTGTCAGAGTCACTGCTCAGAGGACTCTTCATCACTCTGTGATGGAGCAGAGATGGATCAGCTGCTCTGAGCAGTGTGAGGCAGAGAAACCAACCACCAACTCGCCTGTTTGCATCATCAGGGGCGTGGCCTCTGTGACTGACAGGTGGATTGGGACATGGGCGGCTGTAGCTGCCAGCATTTTGAATGGCATCGTGTGACCAATAACATGGCTGCTGTGAAGTCACTAACAGAAGGCGGAGCTCCAGCCTTTCATGGAGGCGCTGCTAACACGTGGCAGCATGCGGCTGACGGCCATCTTTTCTGGTTTTTATGTGACGGAGAACATCACGCTGAGCCCGGGAGCCGGAAACCTCGACCGGTTGTTGTTCTGCTCTCTGTCGTCTTCGGCGAGCGATAGAGACGGTCTCACATCCGCCTGACCTCGGGCCACTCCGGGGGAAGGCCTGTCTGCAGATTCGCCGTTCCCCTCCGAACGCTCCCGTGACCTTCGCCCTGTCACAGACGAGACTGTTTTCAGTCTCCGTCTGATTGCGTGCGGTGGAGAGCGATGCTGAGTAACAGGAAGGAGTGTTAGTCATCGCTGGACTGTGCGGTCTCACACGCGCCGCCATTGGCTGCTTTTTTCACTCCTCAGAAAGGAGAAGCTACCTGCATGTAAAATATTTCGCATTTTCATATCACACGTTTCACAAGTCCAGCAGAGGAAGAACCCGAGGGTGACGACGGCAGATGTTCTGCACGTGTGCAGTCAGAGCTCGCTTTCTGCTGACCGCGTCCTTACTTTTGGCGTCTTCGTTGTGCAACTGATTTACTGCACGAGTAAAGACGAGGTGAACGCTTGTCCACATCGCCGTCCTCGCTCTTATCTGTGAGGCCCCGCAGGTCACCCCCCAGGTGTGCCTCCTTATTTTATTACACTGCCTTAAAGTGTGTGTGTGTGTGTGTGTGTGTGTGTGTGTGTGTGTGTGTGTGTGTGTGTGTGTGTTATTGTTTTATGGTGTTTTATGGTTCAGAGGACGTCCAAAGGTTGGCTCCATAAAGTGTCCCAATCTGAAATTTGTACCCATTGTTATCAGCTGCCCCCCTCAGAGGGAACATAACCCCCCCCCCACCCCACACACACACACACACACACACACACACTCACACAGGTGAACAAACACCTGCTTGTTGAAGTGGGTGAGGGGCGCTGTGGGGGAGGTTGACAGGAGGGGGGGTGTAACGAGCTGAAGGACGAGGTCACGCTGTCATGTCTAAGCCGCACACGTGTAGCGAGTGTCTGGCGATGGCGGCGTGTCCGAGCATCAAGGCCTGTGATGCTTTTGTTCTGCTGCTGATTTCAGTAAAGGCTCAGGTCAGACCCTCAGCTCGCCGACCCTTACGCCGTCAAATCAAACGGCCAGCCCTGACGAAGTCCATCTCCAACCAATAATTGTGACGTGGCGAGCTCCAGAATTCAGGTGCTGGTCCGCTCGTTGCTGTGGGCGGAGGCTGGCATCCTGATGAGATTTCAGGAGCACTGAATGTGACCTCCACTCCTCGGCTGCAGCAGAAATGGTGGGTGGTGTTTGAGGGCGGAGGTGTTGGGGGTTCAAACGGCTTCAGTGTCACAGCAGTGTTTCTCATTATATCCTATCATTATAGTTTTTAAGTATTTAATTATAGTTTTTAAGTATTTATCTTTTGTGATGTTGCACTGACCAGAGACATCTTTCAATTTCATTGTACCTGTGACAATGACAATAAAGAATATTCATTCATGTCTCCTGAGCTGCGGCGTGTTGGTGAGGAGCTCACGCTCGTGTCGGCGGGACACTGATGCCCGTCGCTCCGTCACACGTGCTTCCTCCGTTATCCCGATGAGTCGTTCGAGGCCGTCGAGCCGCTCGGCTCCAGCTCGTCATGTTCCTGTGTTAATGCTCCGCCCTCCTCATCGCTCTCCGTTGTTCATGTTTTACTTCTCGCCGTGTGAAAACACGTGAATACGTTCAGAGTCGAGGCCGCTCAGTCGTCCTTCGGCGCTCCGGCATTGTTCTGTGAACAGAAGCGATGATACGCTCGGGTCAGCCTTTGTGGCGTTGTGTTGTCTTCGCTCCTTTTCTCTCTGTTCAATGTCGTATCTATTCACGCAAACACAAAGTGCGGCGCTCGTGTCCTCCCTCCGCCCCCGAGCGCCGCTTCCACGCAAGCTTTCTGCAGCTTTTACTCTCAGGAACTTTTTCAGGGACGTGAAAGTTGGTGTAATGAGGTGAGACACAGGGGGTCGAGGTCCTCGGGGGTCGTTGTCCTTCCTGTCTCGGGGGCTCAGGCTGAGCTCTGATTGGTTCCAGGACTGCTCGTCCACTTCGTTCTGAATACGATGGCTTGGTTCTGCTTTCATGTGTCAACGACGCCTTCGGTCGTTAGAATCATGTGAGTGTCGCGCTGTTCCTCAGGTGCATCAGGACCAGGTGATGGGAGGTGCTGTATCTGCACCAATGAGAAGCGAGAGCTCACAGTCAAATTCCTGCGTCGAGCTTCAGCCCACACAGAAGTTTCATCTCCACTTCCTGTCTTTGATCGAGGATCAGACCACATTTTATCTTCCACCTCAACTTTGTGGTTTCACTGTTTCATTTATCTCACACACACACACACACACACACACACACACACACACACACACACACACAGAGGTAGGTGTGTGTGTGTGTGTGTACAGACTAAAGGCGTTTCATTGAAGCCTAATTTGAACTAAAACTGTGATTCTGGTTCCTGCACTCTTGTTGTTGTTGTTGTTGTTGTTGTTGTTGTTGTAAGGGTGACTCCAGTATAAAACTCCATCAGGTGGAGCTGGGCTGAGTTTGCTGTCGTCACAGACGGAGGTGAGCTGTGACAGGCAGTCAAGTTTTACAGCGAGGTCATAAAGTTTGGTAAAGTGTGTGTGCAGACAGCAGATGGAGGCTGTGTGTGTGGGTGGATGTAAATGCAGCGCTGTCTCCAAATCCTGCTCCAGACTATTGAACCAACGGCGTCTGCCGCTGAGAAGCAGCCGCTCTTTATTCTCCGGTTTATGTCTCTTTGATTTTTTTATGTCCTCTGACCTCCGTCAAACACTTTACGACAAACTTTATGAACAGCCTGAACTCCATTCCTCGTATTTGACTCCATACATTTCTCAGAAGTTTTCACATAAAAGTCGAGACGCCAGATTAAAGCGGCGAGGTCCGCCTCCCAAACTCCTGACCGTTTCTGGCTGTTTTCGGATGCATGACGGATAAATTTGAGCGTCTCTGTGTCGGGGTTGATGTGACACACGGTTAGATTACAGCCTTAGAAGACATAATTAAGTCATCATTTAAGCTGGACACAAAGTTTTATGGAGGGGAATAAATACAGCGCTGTATTTATTCTGTGTAAATACGGAGGATGTGGGACTGTGAGGGGGCGGGGTTACAGCAGAGGGTGCCAGGTTGGGATATAATACCCTGGGGCGAGGCCTTCGGGGTAGTTTGGAGTAGATGTGAGGCGCTGGAGGAGAGAAAGGAACGAGCCAGCGAGAGATACTGGATAGATTCATCAGCTCTGAGGGGGAGACGGGGGCTGACTCTGGAGGGGGTCTGGGCCATATGTGTGAAACACGAGAGGAGATTTATGCGCAGCAGAGATCAGAATCAGACGGTGAAGGTTTCCAGGATAAATGAGGCTCGAGGGGCGAGTTAGGACCTGATACAGGACTGCTGGGAAGAGAGAAACCCGGGGAGGTGCGAGGGATGCAGAGCCAACCGCAAAGCTAGCACTGTGTGTGTCTGTGTGTGTGCATGCACATGTGTGTGTGTGGCTGATGCTGCGGGAATGTGTGTGTGGGAGTGGTGCAGAGAGCGAGGTCGAGGAGGAGAAAGACTCCACAGTCTGTGTCTTTGTAAGTGTGTGTGTGTGGGAGGAAGGCAGGGAGGAGCTCCCAGCATTGTCTTTCACCTCTCAAGGCTGCACACACACACACGCACACACAGGCATGCAGACACACACACACACACACACACGCACACACACACACGCAGAAAAACACACACGCACACACTGAGACGTGTGGAGGACAGAGAGCTGAAGCGATGAGTGGGGTGGAGGAAGGAGACGTGAGGATGGTTCAGATAAAAACATGGCGGAGGGTTAGGGTGTGTCTAACGGCTGCTGAGTGGCGCTCAAACCACAGACCACGCCTGAGGATGGACGCTACTTGAAACGCTGTGCGATCAGGTTTGTGGATGAGGTTAAAACACGCCCCTTCGCACACGTCGCGCTGGCGGCTGGCTGTTTGTTGTCGTCCCAAACTCCGGTTGCCTAGGTAACCCTCTCATATGTTTACCTCCTGTCTTTTCTCCTTCGTGCTCACTTGTGAGTTTCCTGACGCCACGCTGCCGCTCGCTGCTGCTCCAAAGATCAGTGAGTGTTAGAGGAAGTGAGCGAGATCTGCAGCACGGCTTTGTCCTCGGGCCGTTCTCCACCTTTACCCAGGTGTAGAGATTCCCGGCCCCGCCCACCCAGGCTCGGCCCACCCAGGCTCGGCCCACCCAGCACTACATATGACAGCAAAGTCTGATTAATTTCAGTCAACTAAACATTTACAGAGTGTCTTATTGTGAAAGGTGTCTGCTCCCCTCTTCCTCTCAGGCGTCGACATTTCGTCGTGTTTTAATGAGAAGCTAGCCGCACCGTTTCCTGGCGGCAGACCACGCATGCACGTCTAACCACCAGCGCAGTCCACTACGCAGCATCTGAATGTGCTGCTCGGACAAACATTACGGGGCTGCTTTTGTCTTTGAAATGGTCACATGGGCTGTGGAGGCTCAGTTAGGAGGTCGTCATCGCAGCGACCTCTGGGGTTCTTTCGTTGGTCGATTTCGTCTGAGCTTCGCTAAAAGGACACAGAGCTCGCTTTGTTCTAGAAAACACTGAAAGCCAAACATGCTGTCGGTGCAACAGCCCTCGTCAGAGGCAACAGGAAGTGCGAGTCAGGATGTGCACGTATTACTGCGAGGTTACGCCATCAACCCCAGCCTCGGTCTCAGGTGAGTCAAGCTGCGGGTTTAACACGTGTCGCCTTTTTCACGGCGGAGGCAGGAGAGGAGGGAAGAACTGCAGTTTGGATAATGAGAGGAAGAAAGTAGGAGGCAGGGAGCAGCAGAGGTGGAGATCAGAAACAAACAGACTGATGATGAGAGAATTTAAACGGGAAGATAAAGGCAGGAGACGTCAGAGGAATACACCAAGCTCTGACTGATGCCTCTTTGATTTCCATACTGCTGCAGAATAAGGAGGAGTACTTTGAACCGTGGCCGTGATAGATGTGCACTTTGGTATGCATCCTCTTTGAGATGATGCAGAGGAAGCACCAAAGGGAACCAGTGTGAATCACTCTGAAGTTAGTCTGAGCTGAGAATCAGACGTTCCTGTCCAACGAACAGCGCTGACCGCAACATCCTCGATTCACTCAGCAATTTCCTCTGTAAGATGTCACAAACTAGATGATTCTGCGCTCAAAGCAGCAAATTCTCAGAGCTCAGAGGGAGCCAGCGCAACCAGGTTCCTCTGAAAATGGCTGTGGTTCATTTATACTGAAGATGAGTGTGGACTCACGGTGTGATGGCTGCTGAGGGCAACAGAGAGGCCTTTTGTTTTGTTTTAACTCATTCATGCTGGTCACACACAGCATGTGATCCGCTCACACATGCTGTGTGTGAGTCACAGCTTTGTGTGTTCATGTTGTGCGCTGTGGTCCTCACATGTGCGTGGCGACAGGATGATGCTGACAGTGGCTTCATTGGATGATGTGAGGAGCAGTAAAGTAATGACAGGACCATCGCTGGTTTTATCTTCAACTCACAGCTCGGGTTTCGCTGAGGTTTAGCTCGGGTTTAGCTCGGGTTTAGCTGAGGTTTAGCTCTGGTTTAGCTGAGGTTTAGCTGAGGTTTAGCTCTGGTTTAGCTGAGGTTTAGCTCGGGTTTAGCTCGGGTTTAGCTGAGGTTTAGCTCTGGTTTAGCTCAGGTTTAGCTCAGGTTTAGCTCGGGTTTAGCTCAGGTTTAGCTGAGGTTTAGCTCTGGTTTAGCTGAGGTTTAGCTCTGGTTTAGCTCAGGTTTAGCTCAGGTTTAGCTCGGGTTTAGCTCAGGTTTAGCTGAGGTTTAGCTCTGGTTTAGCTGAGGTTTAGCTCTGGTTTAGCTCTGGTTTAGCTCGGGTTTAGCTCAGGTTTAGCTGAGGTTTAGCTCGGGTTTAGCTGAGGTTTAGCTCTGGTTTAGCTGAGGTTTAGCTCTGGTTTAGCTCTGGTTTAGCTCAGGTTTAGCTGAGGTTTAGCTCTGGTTTAGCTCGGGTTTAGCTCAGGTTTAGCTCAGGTTTAGCTCGGGTTTAGCTGAGGTTTAGCTCTGGTTTAGCTGAGGTTTAGCTCTGGTTTAGCTCTGGTTTAGTTCAGGTTTAGCTGAGGTTTAGCTGAGGTTTAGCTCTGGTTTAGCTCGGGTTTAGCTCGGGTTTAGCTGAGGTTTAGCTCTGGTTTAGCTGAGGTTTAGCTCTGGTTTAGCTCGGATTTAGCTGAGGTTTAGCTCTGGTTTAGCTCTGGTTTAGTTCAGGTTTAGCTGAGGTTTAGCTGAGGTTTAGCTCGGGTTTAGCTGAGGTTTAGCTGAGGTTTAGCTGAGGTTTAGCTCGGGTTTAGCTGAGGTTTAGCTGAGGTTTAGCTCGGGTTTAGCTCGGGTTTACTGTTGCTGTTAAAAACCCTGTTACTTGATCCCCACGGCTCGTGTTTGCACCACCTTGGGTGGTCTTTGCGGAAGTTACTGAACCCTGAGGTTCCTCTGATGCGTCCATCAGTGTGACTGAGTGAATGTTTGGACAGATGAAAGTTCTTGTACTTTCTTCTCTACCAGCAGCTCACAGTTGAAAATCACTGCACAATTACTGGTCTGTTCCATTATAACTGTAACAGGGATGCTGTGAATGTAAAGCTGCCTGGCTAACTGGTCGTAGTTTGACCTGTGGAACATATCAGAGCTTTGCTTTGTGTCATCGTTTACCGTTGGCTGAAGTCACTGCTGCCTCCAATCGGATATCACGTTTAGCAAACTAGCTTTGATTTACACGAGACAGGTGAAAGAGCGCCTCAGCTTCCTCTAATGTTGGCCCTGCTTCTGACCCTGCTTCCTCCTGGTTCTGACCCTGGTTTGCTGTAGTGATTAATAGACTGAGCTGAGGCTCGGTGATACTGTTTGGTGCTGACAGACCCGCCTGCTGGCTGCTGGAGGCAGGCTCAGAGTCTGTTCACACATCCTAACCTTGATGATTTCAATAATGTCACACAGGAAGAAGAAGACATTTTTCAGAAAGAGGACGTGTTTCTCAAGAAGTCTGCAGCTGAAATCACGTCTTTAGTCTCCGTGTCTGGAATCGTCTCCGAGCTCGGTGCAGAGCGTCAGTCTCGCACAAGCTGCTGCGTTTCCTTCCTTTTATAAAGGAAAAATCAATTTTAAGCTCAGAAACAAAACTGAGACAAATCAGATCAGTGAAGAGGCAGCAGCACAGAAAAAGCCTAATGATGGAGACAGACCCATATCTGCTCAGCAAGGAAGTCATTATCTTACATTAGTCAAGTTTCATTGATATAAAGTCACTTTGTCCCGCCTGATGGGAGAATACGAAGGGCGAGAGCAGCCCACGGCTGGGCGGGGCAGACACGAAGCCTGAGGGAGAAACAAGGCAGAGTTTAACTGCGACCGAGTCGATCTGCTCGCCGTCTCCAAAAGACGAGGAAGAAGAGAACGAGCCGGAAACAAGAGACGTCCAGGCCGGATCCTCAGCAGCGGCTCACATCAGCTCCACATCAGTCGTTCATGTCGAGCCCCAAAATCATAAAGCAAACCTAATTTTACCGTAAGTCAGTACAGCCCCCGGCTGCAGGTGGTGCGTTTACGTGTTTCTGTAGAACACGGACACGGCAGCGCTCAGGAGGACAGTCCACCTGCTTATAGCGCCATCCTCACACCCGGGAACATGAAGACACATTTGTCTGCGTCAGGTTTCATTTAGGATCAGCTGGGAAAAGTCAAACCTGCACCCGTGTGGTGGCCTCGTCACAGCCTGAGACACACACACAGCAGGGATTTAAAGCTGACCAATGACGGAGCAGCTCTCATCTGGAGAGGTGATGCATGAAAGCGTGCAGGTGTGTAACGAGAGGACACATTCACTCCTCGCCGCTGGTGAGAGGAACGTCAAACGCAGGAACGCTGACGACGCTGCCGCTCGGGGAAGTAGGTCATTCGGGCAGTGATGACCTCGCTGGCTATTAACAAACACAAACAGACACGAGTCACGTGACTTCCTGCTAAAGCTGCCTCGCTCAGCAATGAACAGGCTGACGGTGGACGCCTCAGGAAGGAGGAGAGAGGATGAAGAATAAACAAACAACCCCTCCCACCCAAATGTAGAAATCAGCCTGCTGAGGAAGAGGATGGGGACAGAGCGAGGGGAGAGGATGAAGGCGAGGGGGAGGAATCATGTGATCGAGGGAAGAGCCGGGACGTGTTCTGCCAGGATGGCCAGGCAGGACGAGGCATTCGAGGACTGCAGGAATTCTGGATACACGGTTCAGCTCGTGTCCACTTTCATAAAGAGAGCTTTGTTTCTGGTGTTTCACACTTTCAGTTTTCTTGTTTCCTCTGTTATTATTATTATTAATCAATTATTAATACATTTGTTAATAATTGATTATTTATTATTAATAAGTCATCGTTAATGTTGGGGTTAGGCCATATTTCAGTAAGCAGCACCATAAAGAACAGAATAATCCATCAGTGATCAATATTCAGATTCATGTTTTCCTGCTGAGACTTTCAAAGTAAAATGCAGGGGAAGACATGAGAGGGTTGGAGTGATGTCGGCTCAAACGTCGACTTCCTGTCCGCGGTAATGTTGTCGAGGTGCGGTAAGCTCTGCTCTCCACGTGTGTGACATCGAGTCAAAACGCCTGCTTAAGCCCCGTCCCCGCTACATTTCTTCCTCCATCCTCCTCCTTTGTCTGGCGCCTCCCTCCCCTCACCCACTCAGGAACATGGACGGTCCCTGTAGGGGGTTCGTCCTCTCACAGAGGAGGTGGAGCCTCCGGAGGTGCAGGCGGAGCTGTGAAGATGTTTCCATAATGTGAAACGTGTGATGAATTATACACAGTCGAGAGATAAATGTGGCGCTCACGCGTGTTTTTAAAGCCTCGTGTGCTTGATCCCAGGCCTCTGTGCAACAACCCGTATCTCTCTCTCACACACACACACACACACACACACACACACACACACACACACACACATTAAAAATAGCCTCCAGTATCAGGGCCTCTGTGTCCTGATTGAATCAAACCATCTGTTTTTTAATTAAACTGCAGATTTTATTGTTTTTGTCTCTTTTTACTTTAACACAAACCATCAGAAACCAGCAGGTCAGTGACAGAGGAACCCACGCCGTGCTGCGTTCAGGGTCTGCTGTACATGTGTTAACTGATTTCCTGTTGGTGTGTCATAGCAGCTCTGAGATTACATCATGTGGTTAAAAACCGTTAATGTCAGAAACTCTGATGTATTAGTGTCAGTCTGCAAGTCCGTTTATTTGTCCTAAAACCTTGGGCTGTGCGACATGACAGCTCGACCTGTGTGAAGTGTTTCAGCGTCGTGTACCTGGAGTCGAGTGTTTTGACCGATGCATGAAACTTTTCATAACCAAACCATGTCCGTGCTACAGAGGTAGCCCCGGTTTAGGAATAAGGTCCTGGCTTTGTTTGGACTGGTCCTTCTGTTTGTCATCATTTCAGTTTATTTTGAAAAATCTCAACAGGATCTTCAGCTTTATTGTGAAAGGTTTATGTGGAAAATACTAAAGCAGACAGCAGAGCCGCACGCTGGGTTTACCGTCGTTATTTTAAATATAAGAGAACGTTAAGGAATTAACACCACAGTGACCATCAGAGCCACGAAAAATAAACCGTAAAAAAGTTTATTTTGCGACACCACGAAACAAACGATAGCGTAAAAATGAAACGACAGACGGTTTCACATCGTCATCTGATATCGTTATATCGAACAGCTCTACGAAGAACCGCCTTCTAACGAGGCGCCAAACTGCAGGACCTCTGATGTCCAGCAGAGGCAGCAGTCAGTCAGGCCCCATGTTTAAACTTTACAGCTCGCTGGCTGCGTCTCATTCTTTAAGGCCTCATCAGGAAATAAGAACACGCCTTCTCCATGAACGCCGCAGCGCCGGGCTCATCAGCAGCGGAGTTAATCCTCCTGATCCCAGAACAGATCAGTCTCTGTTTAAAGACATGTAATCCTCTCTGCTGATCCCCCATCACACACACACACACACACTAAGACTTTGTGGCCGTGTTCGTCACTTCCTGTGAAAGTGTTCTGGCTCTCACACACAGACTCTGATAAAACTGTGTGATTATTACACATTTAAAGGAGCTGAGGCTCGTCAAACATGTCGAGCGTGTGCGTACAGCCACGCCTCCTGCCGCTCGTCTCAGGAGCAGAGACGGGACATCGGGAAGCGAGTGCAGGGATGTGATGGGTGGTAAGATGGACTGGATCGCTCACACGGTCTGCCACCTTCCCTTTGCTGATCGGGCTCGATTAATATTGCACGACGAGGACAGAGGAGAGAAAATACTGCGAGGCATCGCAGCAGCTCAGGTGCTGCGCATGAGCTGTCCACGTATCAGCTTAGCAGCACCACAGACTGTATATAAAAGATGCACACGCCCCAGGAGCCCTGCAGGGTCACCAGTTTGCTCGTTGGAGTTGGCGCAGGGACGACCTGTCTCCTCTCCTCTGTCTCCTCGTCCACCTTCTTTATTCCAGGTGTTCACTCCTAGTTTTGACTCCCTGATCATTATGAGCACAAAGAAAGTGACTAACAAAATAAAACAGGAAGTGACACAAGGAGGTGAGCAGCAATAGACACAAACATGGAAGACCAAAGCGCAGACATGCTTTTATTTTGTTGACACTTCCTGTGTGTGACTGCAGGCTGCCGTGAGCAGCAGTGTGTTTGTCATCTTTCACGTGATTTTACTCATCGGCCGGTTTGTCCTGATGCGAGGCTTTTGCTTTGCTTTTTTCTGGGCGGAGCCACAACTTTGTTACTCGAGGACATGCAGCGTGGTGTACCGAAGTCTGTGGTCAGTTATTGCAGACCGTTACAGAGCAGGGAGTTATTTTGGGTGAACACTGGTCCCTCTGTACTGGCAGCAAGGCTGCCTTTGCTCCAGGCCTGCTCGCCATCTGACCCATGAACCTCCACGGCCTCCATCAGCTGCCCCGCCCACAGAGGGAAGTGAGTGAGAGGGGAAGCAAGAGGACCACACACCGGAGGACAGAGTGTGTGTGTCGTGCTGGCATGGTGGCTCGCTCGCTGGCGTTGTGCTCGTCCCATCCTATTAGCTGGTTGACTGAGTGCCCAGATCCTGCATTACTGCGCTGACTGTGGATTACGGCGTGACAGCTATTATCTCACCTCATTATCCTCCACGCCTGAGATGATGAATTTCATCATGGCGTAAAGGAGTGACCCGGGCTTTCCCCCACCAGTGGGTTTGTGTAATTCACTCAGTGGAAAACTGGAGCAGTGATGCTAAATATTTCATCCGCGTTTGGATCGGTGCCACCATTAAAGGCAGAAGACACCATCATCCATTAATTCTTAATGACAGCTCGCGCGCGCACACACACACACACACACACACACACACACACACACACACACACACACACACACACACTGCAGCTGCAGGCAGGACTGTGGATTATTTTCAGTTCAGAAAGTTTCATGTTTTTCATTTGAGATGATTAAATCTGTGAACACGCGTCGACCTGCAGAGCACCCAAACCTGCAGTTTTGCTGACGTCCAGCAGAAGCAGCAGAGAGTCAGACCCCATGTTAAACATGTTTACAGCCTGACACAAGAACTGATTGGTCTGCAGATAACATCGTCCTTTATGACACCTGTACAGAGGTGATTGGGGGCGTGGCCTCTGACTGACAGGTGGGTGGTGACGTGTGCAGCTGTAGCTGCTAGCGGTGTGCTAGGCTGAACTGGACCTCTGTGCTAACCTTTTGGAGCATTTTTAATGACATCATGTGACCAATAATATGGCTGCTGTGAGGTCACTGTACTAACAGAGGGCCCAAGAAGGCGGAGCTTCAGGTTTGTGAGTGATATTTGGGGATTTTCATTGGATATTACTGTTTAGCAGGTATGCTCCTGTACAGTATATGCCAACCACTCTAGCTAGCATTAGCTGATAACGTAGCACCCTGTCATCAAATAGTCACTCCATAAAAACCCTTCGAGTAGACGGTAGACCATCTTTAATATACAGTATATGATCCTGAGCTACTGTGAGAGTGTCATCATAAACTCATTCACAAACGCTCATTGATTTAACATGAGTTCAGAATGTAAACATAATCATGGAGTTCTCCTCACTTTAACCTACTGAGTCATCTTCCTGTCTGTGCTGAAACAGGGAGGATCCATGAGGCTGACGCTCCTCATCTGGGTGCTGTATTGTGTAGCATGATGCTGCATGTGATGCATCCCCCCAAACACACACACATGTTTGGGTATCCAGTGTCCGACCCTCGTGACCGTTTGGGTGTCTCTGAGCGGCACAGAGAGCCAGTGTGCATGTGCGAGCCTCTGCAGGGCACAGAGAGCACACGCTACAGTGTTGGCTAACAAAGGACGCGTGTCTGTGTGTTAGCAGTGGCAGGCTGTGACAGCCGTGTCTTTGTTACTCCTCTGCTGACTCTACCATCCTCCTATTCTGCTCTGCACCCAATACACACACACACACACACACTGCTGTTGGTTCTCGTCCTGTTTAGGGATGGGTCCCGGTGTCCGGTGCCATGATGGCACCTGTTCTGACATAAACGGTAGTAACCAGACCGAAAAGCAGCGCACATTTCGGTGCTTTTTTTTCCTGAAATGTCAGACACTTTGGATCCTAGCCATTCATTTTACATTTCCAAGGATAGTAGGCGGGGCCAGGTACGTCCGTTCTTTTAGAGCAGAGCTACAGATTAAAAACACCCAAAGCGAAGCAGTCAAAAGTCTGGCTGTACTTCACAGCAAAATATGCAAACTCAGCAGCAACAAGTGCTTTAAGCTGATACTGTGATACTGTCAAAGGAAGTAACACCTCGAATCTGATGAAACACCTGGCGACGCATAGCGTTTTGATAAAAGCCGAGAAATGCGCCGTATTTGATAGCTTGCTGCGAGACCTCACACCGTGCACATCTACTGCGGGTGTGGTGCCTGTTATCGGACCTGGAGTTAGCAACATCCCCCAAAAACCCGAAAAATAGAGTCCTGGCCCCTAGCCCTGCCAGTGTAGCAGAAATGATGAGGATGATGATGCAGCAGCAGCCGTTCTTCTCTGCGTGAGTAGCTTAATGTTGTTCGTGTGTAATTTACCTTGAGTAGGCTAACCACGTTATTACATTAATGCATGTAAGGTGAACTAGCAAACATCATCATAGCTACATGCGGCTGTCTTCTTGTTTGATGGCAGATACTCCCTTCACCCTGGCTAAAAAGGCTAAAATGACCAAAGAAAAAGTGGAAAACAGTTAAACATGAGAGGTTTTTGGACAAAGTTTGTGTTTTTTCCATTGTTTAAGCTTCCAGCCAAGAGTGATGCCATATATGCCCCATAGCTGCAGAAAAGGCTAACATTGTTATCTTAGCACCGGCACCGTTTCAAAAGTACCGGTTTGGAACTGGTATCGGATAAAACCTAAACGATACCCATTCCTAGTCCTGTTGTCAGGTGGTTCCTCGCTCAGATGTGGGAATCTTCTCTGATGAGATGGTGGCAGGTTTTCTGTTTGTGATGTCATGCTGTGGAGCTGGTGGAGGCAGAAACTGGAGAATGGAAAGGGCATCACTGGTTTCCAATCTGAAGGGTTACAGGTTGCTAACTATGGCTTTGTGACCTCTGGGACGTGCATGTTATGGTTTTTGATGTTCTAGTTTGTGCGTCTGACTAAACGTGTGAGGCTCTGTGCAGGCGTCCTCGTGCCTCTCAGCTTCTGGGACCTTTCATGTTTCTCCTACATGTGTGAGGAGGTCAGAAGGTCATGAGACTGGTCCTGCTTGCTCTGGATGTACCCAGACTTTCTTGGTGGGGTATTCGGGTTCCATCATCCAGTGACCGTCAATGGAGCAGTTCAGGTGTGGCTCATATGGAAAAAGTCCCCACTTCAGGTTGGAGGACGCTGTTGAAGGTGGAGGTGAAGCTGCTCGATCTTCCCGTCGGCTGTGGGTCTGAGAGTGTCCTCAGAGGAGAGCTGCTGCTCCAGCACACCGAAGGGAACGAATGCTGGACACCACCCAGGTGAAGCGCTTCAGGTATATCCTACCTATAAAGACCCGGGTCAGACTCAGGGAGACGCCTGTCTCCTCACAGAGGAGCTGGAGGTGGATGCGAGGCTGTCCTGAGACCAGGCATGGGTGGATGCAAGCTCGCTGCTGTGACTCGGCAGAGTGTCTGTAAGACATGAAGCTCCATGCTGTTCATGGAGGCCATGAATTCCTCGTTAAGGGTCCACCCATCACGTCTCAGCTGCCATGCTCTTATGACTGACAGGTGGGAACCCCACCCAGCTCCTCCTGATGTCCACGTTCATGACAGAACCGAGCCCTGCAGGACAGAATCTCCATCACTTCTCCTCCTCCGCCTCATTAGGGCTAAGGTGTCAGTGACAGAGCTTCAGCAGGAGGAAGAAGAGTGGAGGACAAACAGCCGAGAGATGAAACCAAGGCTCAAACAAATCTGAGCGATGAGCGGCAGAAAGCGATGCGGTTCCCCTGACGGTCGGAGCTGCGTCCCTCCATCACCATCCATCTCACTGATCGGGCTTTTAGCTGTCGCTCCTCTCTGTGCTCGTCTTTTAAAACACATCATCCATCTCCAGCCGCCTTCCTGTTTCCAGTGCCGCCGCCCTAAAGAGCAGTTTAATGTCTTCATGCTGTTTTCCATTTGCTCTGATTTTATAGGTCAGGGAGGAAGCGACGGTCTGTCAGACGCGCCGATGCCCGAGATGTGGCTCCAGTGAATGATGACGACCGCTTTGATGTGTGATTGCACGACGGCATGTGCTTCTGACGGCCCGTCAAATAATAATGCTGTTTTATCAAAGCTGCCCCTCCCCTCTACCCGTGGGGCGTCATTATTGGACACTGACTTGACCCCACAGCAACGACCCTTCCTGACCCCAAGCTTCAGGACAGAGAGCGTCCCGGGTGCACAGGTCCCTGCAGGCTGGGTCTCCTCATCTTTGTCTGTATTTCCACAGACACAGTGTGGCTGCTTCAGTTGATTCATGTCTCTGTAAAGATCGTCATACGTGTGCCTGACAGTGGATCTTTTACAGAGTTGAAAGCAACTAGAAATAAGCCTGAGGTTGATATGCTCTGATTGTTCTTGGTCATATTTTAGACATGATGAAGTGTATGTGCAGTAATCCCTGTGTGATGGGAAAGCCCCGCCCACCTGCTGCTCAAACTGAGGGGCAAGCATTCAGAAGAAAAGGGGAGGAGCCAGAGGGCCTGGTCATGTGGAGACTGCTTTTAGTTGTTGTCAGATTTGACCCTGCTGGACAAACTCGTCCATGTGAAGGTTCATTAGTGGTGTGAACTCCTCCCACCACCAAGATAACCAACAAATCACAACAAAACAGCTGGATGATAAAATAATAAGAAGAAGAATAAATCCTTCATCTGAGTTACAAACAAAACTGAGAAAGGCTTCAGTGAAAGGAAGGAACACAGAAGTAGCTTGTTACTGATGTGTTGATTGATGAATACGTTTATTTACCGTGAATAAAACACCGAGCAGTAAAGGAGGGTGTGGGAGGGTCTGTAGACTGTGGGACAACAGGAGGGAGGAATCTGTTCATTTCTCACGTTTGGCCTTCCATAGAACTGTGTGTGTCTGAGTGTGAGTGTGTGTGAGTGTGTGAGTGTGTGTGTGTCTGTGTGAGTGTGAGTGTGTGTGTGTGTGTGTCTGTGTGAGTGAGTGAGTGTGTGTGTGTGAGTGTGTGAGTGTGAGTGAGTGTGTGTGTGTGTGTGTGTGTCTGTGTGAGTGTGTGTGTGTGTGTGTCTGTGTGAGTGAGTGAGTGTGTGTGTGTGTGTGAGTGTGTGTCTGTGTGAGTGAGTGAGTGTGTGTGTGTGTGTGTCTGTGTGAGTGAGTGAGTGTGTGTGTGTGTGTGTGAGTGTGTGTCTGTGTGAGTGTGAGTGAGTGTGTGTGTGTGTGTGTGTGTGTCTGTGTGAGTGTGTGTGTGTGTGTGTGTCTCTGTGTGTGTGTCTGAGTGTGTGTGTGTGTGTGTGTCTCTGTGTGTGTGTGAGTGAGTGTGTGTGTCTGTGAGTGTGTGTGTGTGTGTGTGTGTGTGTGTCTGTGTGAGTGTGTGTCTGTGTGAGTGTGTGTCTCTGTGTGTGTGTCTGAGTGTGTGTGTGTGTGTGTCTGAGTGTGTGTGAGTGAGTGTGTGTGTCTGTGAGTGTGTGTCTGTGAGTGTGTGTCTGTGTGTGTCTGTGTGTCTGTGTGAGTGTGAGTGTGTCTGTGTCTGTGTGTCTGTGTGAGTGTGTGTGTCTGTGTCTGTGTGTGAGTGTGTGTGTGTGTGTGTGTGTCTGTGTCTGTGTGAGTGTGAGTGTGTCTGTGTCTGTGTGTCTGTGTGAGTGAGTGTGTGTGTCTGTGTGTGTCTGTGTGTCTGTGTGAGTGTGAGTGTGAGTGTGTCTGTGTCTGTGTGTCTGTGTGAGTGTGTGTGTCTGTGTCTGTGTGAGTGTGTGTGTCTGTGTGTGTGTCTGTGTGAGTGTGTCTGTGTGTGTCTGTGTGAGTGAGTGTGTGTCTCTGTGTGTGTGTCAGCTGGTCCTGTCAGTGGGAGCGTTGCTGTCATCACCAACATTGCAGTGGATGGTGGGTGGGGTGGGGAGTGTTGCTATGAAGATGCTTGGTGGGGCAGGGCGTCGCCGGGCGTCAGGCGCTGAGAACTAGTGTGCAGCTCGTGCTGCGTCTTAGCGGGATAATCCAGTGTAATCCCACGCAGGGGAGTCACGGCCCACCTCCTCCTCCTCTTCCTCCTTTCTTTCTGTCTCCCTCCTCCTCCCCTGGGACAGGTGGCTGAGGAGGAAGAGGAGGAGTGAAGGAATTAGCATCTGTTACCGCTCTCCCTCAGGTCGGCTCCTCTGAGGGGAGCACGGGGCGAGGACAGCCTCTCGCTGCCGCTGTGAAGAAAAGCCTCAAATGAAAACTGACAGGAAATCATCTACTTCAGGAAATGACCCATTGCAGCCCCCCACCCTCTCCACCGCTGCCTCTCCCTCCATCATCTACTTCTCTGAACCGGTCTCCCTTTTGCTCCCGTTTCCTGGCGTCTCTCTGGTTCTCCTCCCCTGCTCGTGCTCCTCCTCCTCTCTTTGGTGTGGAGCCTGCTAATGACGCCAAAATCAATGCAGTGCTGCTAACAGCTGACAGATAATTGTGTAAACGTAGAAAGGAAAACGCGCTCGCAGTGTTTGTGTGAGCGTCTGCATCCAGCTCATCGTCAGGGTGGAGCATAAACATGGGCTGTGGAGGGTCTGTAGGCTGTGGCAGGGTCTGTAGACTGTGGAGGGTCTGTAGGCTGTGGCAGGGTCTGTAGACTGTGGAGGGTCTGTAGGCTGTGGAGGGTCTGTAGACTGTGGAGGGTCTGTAGACTGTGGGAGGGTCTGTGGGCTGTGGAGGGTCTGTAGGCTGTGGGAGGGTCTGTGGGCTGTGGAGGGTCTGTAGGCTGTGGAGGGTCTGTGGGCTGTGTTGGGTCTGTAGACCGTGGGAGGGTCTGTGGGCTGTGGGAGGGTCTGTAGACTGTGGAGGGTCTTTGGGCTGTGGAGGGTCTGTAGGCTGTGGGAGGGTCTGTAGACTGTGGAGGGTCTGTAGGCTGTGGAGGGTCTGTGGGCTGTGTTGGGTCTGTAGACCGTGGGAGGGTCTGTGGGCTGTGTTGGGTCTGTAGACCGTGGGAGGGTCTGTGGGCTGTGGAGGGTCTGTAGACTGTGGAGGGTCTTTTGGCTGTGGAGGGTCTGTAGGCTGTGGGAGGGTCTGTAGGCTGTGGGAGGGTCTGTAGACTGTGGGAGGGTCTTTGGGCTGTGGGAGGGTCTGTAGACTGTGGAGGGTCTTTGGGCTGTGGAGGGTCTGTAGGCTGTGGGAGGGTCTGTAGACTGTGGAGGGTCTGTAGGCTGTGGAGGGTCTGTGGGCTGTGGAGGGTCTGTAGACTGTGGGAGGGTCTGTGGGCTGTGGAGGGTCTATAGGCTGTGGGAGGGTCTGTAGACTGGAGGGTCTTTGGGCTGTGGGAGGGTCTGTAGACTGTGGAGGGTCTTTGGGCTGTGGAGGGTCTGTAGGCTGTGGGAGGGTCTGTAGACTGTGGAGGGTCTGTAGGCTGTGGAGGTCTGTAGACTGTGGGAGGGTCTGTGGGCTGTGGCAGGGTCTGTAGACTGTGGAGGGTCTGTAGGCTGTGGGAGGGTCTGTAGACTGTGGAGGGTCTGTGGGCTGTGGAGGGTCTGTAGGCTGCGGGAGGGTCTGTAGGCTGTGGGAGGGTCTGTAGACTGTGGGAGGGTCTTTGGGCTGTGGAGGGTCTGTAGGCTGTGGGAGGGTCTGTAGACTGTGGAGGGTCTGTGGGCTGTGGAGGGTCTGTAGACTGTGGGAGGGTCTGTGGGCTGTGGAGGGTCTGTAGGCTGTGGGAGGGTCTGTAGACTGTGGAGGGTCTTTGGGCTGTGGGAGGGTCTGTAGACTGTGGGAGGGTCTGTGGGCTGTGGAGGGTCTGTAGACTGTGGGAGGGTCTGTGGGCTGTGGGAGAGTCTGTGGGCTGTGGAGGGTCTGTGTGTGACAGGTGTGGATGTCTGGGACGTCTTCACACCGCTGTCATAGATCATGTCGGATCCACAGCAGCTTGCTGCTAAACTCCAGAGGATGTGATGCAAAGAGACTTTCTAATTATTAAACGGCGCTCGAGGCGGATAACGAGACGCTTCACGTCGAGGGCTAAAATGTTCCACACGCAGAAGCACAAAGGCGTTTCTGCTTTACCCTCCATGATGTCGCCTCAGTCAGCGGCCGTTTCTTCACATTCTGCGATGCTCCCTCCTTGAGCCTCGGTATGAGCAACACAGTAAAACCCGCGTGGGGTTTCGAGCCCTGCGTTTGTCCCTGCTCCACGTCCTGTGGTGGAAAACAGGACGTTTTGCACGCCATAAATCCACAAAAGCGCACGCTGGCGGTGGCACGCATTTCCAGGTCAGCTGATGCAGCATTGTCCTCCCCCTGCTCCTCCTCCATGCACCTCCCGTGGATTCAGACTCAAACAGTACCAGACTGTCAAACTCGTGGTTCACCTGTGCGCTCCTCTCAGAGGTGTGTGTTAATGATGCGAGGAGACATTTGTCCCTCGGCCTAACGCTTGGTGCTGATATGCATCACAGCGGCTTCACCGCGCGGGGGGGGGGGGGGTGATGGAGGAGAAGCAAGGGGAGGTGGAAGTCCTTGAGTTCCTTGAGGAACAAACCCCGCTGAGCCTGAAGGTGCAGGCTTCACAGCGGCGTTTAGTGACTATAGCTCGACCCTCGTCTTCCTCATCTTCTTCCCATCCTGTCTGACCTCTAACCTGTTTCCTCCGCAGAGGGTGCAGGTGTACTGCTGCCAGGTCAAAGTTCAGTCACAGCTGCCTTATTTTCAGAACATACAGTCAAATAGGCTCTTTTACATCCTTCAAAATAAGATAAGAGACACTTTATTTGTCCGCATAAAGAACGGCCGAGCTCGGAAACAGGGCTGTTCTCTGTGTACCTGCTCGTTAAGCTCGTTATGACAAAGTTGTCTTTAAGCTGGAGGAGCACAGGCAGCTTGTTTCAGACAGCTGCAGGATCAGGGAAAGAAGGGTTATTTTGAGCTGTGAGTCCTGCAAAGCTTCTCTGAATAGTCAAAAAGGAGCTTTAAGTGTCACAATAAAAGCATGTTAGAGTGTTTGAGATGGAAACGAGAACGATAAGAAGGTTGCTGGTTCAAAACCTGTCCTGGTTTCCTCCGGGGATTCCAGTTTCCTGTCGTCAGTGCAAGTCGGATGAAAATGCTGTGGGAACGTTTGGAAATGTGAGTTTAAGTATTTAGTGAAGAAAACGCTTCTGGGAATGTGTCTGTAGCTGTGGGTTGGACTCCTCCTCCTGCTGTTGGCTGTAAGGAGCAAATACTGATGTATCTGAAACTGAACGCTCCACCAGGAACACTGGACTGTTTCCGTACACGAGTCTCAGCCGTTAAATCTTTGGGTCTTTCAAAGCAAACATCTCCACAGACGGCGGCACTGTCTCAGTGTTTACAGGGATCCAGAGAGGGGGAGGAGTTTCAGTGTGCTCAGGATTGGCACAACAGACGGATGAAGGAGGGGAAGATAGAGAGAGGGAGGACCACTCCCTGTTCAGCCAGTGTGGACAGAGAAGAGACCCGCTCACAGTATGGGGCTGGAGGGCTGGAGCAGGGATGAAGGGGTGTGGGGATGGTGGCCCGGCAGCTGAGGGGGATTTGTGAGGCAGCATCAGGAATTAGGCTGTCCTTCGTTTCCACGCATGAATAGTCCTCACACACATAAACAAACAAACAGCGCCGGGCAGGCTTCCCCTCCCCTCCCCTCCCTGTTAGAGTGGTGCTGTGAGTCTAAATGCTGCGAGCTGATTGGTCAGTAAACTCCAACTTTGCTCCTTTCAGCTCCGCCTGGATAAGAAACGAAGTGATAAACAGTTTAAAGGACTCTCGCTCCTCCCCCTCCTGACCTCTCTGCTGCTGCACCTTCCTCCTTCACTCCCCCACCCCACCCTCCCTCTCCATGCAGCAGTTTGGGCTCCACCCCTCTGTCACCCCCAGCCCCCGCCCTGACCGACTGACACCACCTCCGCCGTCTCCACTCTCTCTGCCTCACAGTCCCTCCTCCTCCTCCTTTCCTGCTTCTCTCCATCCTTCAATTATCCGTAATTTTCCTCACTTTGCATCTTTTTCAGCTCGTTCAGATGCTCCGGCTCTTTCTCCTCCGCCGTCCTTTCGTCTCTAATTAAATCCCAAATTGGAGGAAAATGTAGGCTAATGTTTCAAATGTGGCTCCTTTGTGTGTCTGTGAATGCGCTGAGCGATGAAAGGCCGGCAGTGCATCCATCCCGCCTGCACAAAGCAGTTATTTCACAATCACTTATTTAGGATCCCGTCGGCCTGAGCGGGGAAGGATAAGCGGCAGCGGGGCACAGATTCGTTTCTGTGAGCCCGACGCAGAGCTGCACTCCATCCTGCAGACCGCAGCGAGTCATGATTGTCAGCCACAGCTCACAGGAATGCAGGCGGTCTGCTTCGGTCACATCTGTGTTCTCACATTTCTGCTCGTCTTCATCTTTGACCCAGCAAACATGGACATGTTGTGGCTGTTGGTGTATGGAGGCCTAAAACAGCAAAAATGACATTAAACATGTCCTTGCACCAAACTGACACTAGGTGCAGGTGTTTGCGACACGTTGTTTATCATCTCTTTGCATTTTATTCTTTTTATTGTCCTCAGAATTAATCATTTTTATATTTTCCTTTTATGTTTTATCGCATGTATTCCTGCGTCGTTCGAGGCAGTGTGAGACTGGCTGTTGATTTATTGATTTAACAGCTGATGTAATGCAGGTGGAAATTTAAAAAAAAGAAAATGAATGGGGGATTAATTAAAAGGAAATATAAACAAAATGAAACAAATCAGTTTATCTCTCACTTGAATGAATTATTAAATGCCAACATTATTAATTGTACTCTTGTTGAGATTATTGGCTTATTAAGTTTTTAATCTACATGTTGGCAGTTTCACACTCCAGCCTGTCAGATGTTTGTGAGCTCAGGCTGCGGACTGTTTAAAACACTGTTTGTGACACTTTCTTCTCCTCTGGGGTCTTTGTGATGTCATAAAACCCCACCTACCTGCTCTTTAAGCTTGTGTAAACGTTAAGTTAAAAGGAGAGGAGCTCAGGCAGCTTGTTTCAGACAGAGGCTCCAGGATCAGATAAAGAAGGATTATTTTGAGCGGTGAGTCCAAGAACAAAAAGAAGGAACGTATATGGTCTCGTATGAAGATGATGATGATGATGACGTAGGAGTATGAAGAGTCTGATGACTGCTCTGAGTTGATTCCAGCTCGTAGTTACCAGCTCCTCCCAGCTTCTCCCTGCGCTGCACCTGACCACACCTGTGTAAAGCTGATGGAGGCAGAGAGGTTTCATCACTGCAGCACTGAAACACTAAAGACAGCAGACTGACTCTGAGGGAGTCTCAAAGCCTGAGGTGGTTTTCTTCATGGAGCAGGGATGCCACCTGCTGGACAAGTGATGAGTTTCTGCTCTGGAAAGTGTCTTAATGTGAGATCTGTTCTATCAGTGACTGATTTATAGCAGTAGCTGTGTGTGTGTGTGTGTGTGTGTGTGTGTGTGTGTGTGTGTGTGTGTGTGTGTGGGTCAAACACACTGCACTGTGATGCTGCACAGATCTGTGATTGATTCGTTGACATTTGGTTGGCCAATGAGTGATCAGTGTCACAGTTAGACCCGCCCCCACACTCACATTCAGTTTAATGAAACGATGCAGCACGTCGCCACAAACCAGCAGGTCACATGACACACGTGTTTGCTACTGTGTGTGGGGCGGGGTCAGGTTGGAGCCTCTGGTGGACGTTAGAGGAACTGCAGCTTTTATGGGCACGTCGCTCTTCCTGTGAGAGGTGGCGTCTCTGTGTGAACCAAACTCGTGAAAGTCATCAGTGAACGCTGTCAGTCTGACCTTTAACCCTCCCGTGTCTCTTCTTTCAGATGATTCGTCCTCAGAGAGCGGCAGTGGAAACGGCCTGCCCGCCCTGACCCCTCCCTCCTCTGCTGTGACAGATGGCGGCGTAGTCAGGGAAACTGAGGTTGTGAATGGAAACGGTGGCCCCGCCCCTCTCGACTTCAGCAGGCCCACTTCCTCTTCCTCATCCTCTGAGGACCAGCAGCCGATCAACCTGAGTGACCCGCCTCCTCAGCGCCTGCCTCTGCCCACCTCACACCTGCCCATCACTGTCTCAGCGGCGGCCGCGGCGCTGCTCGGCGCGCTCCATCCCAGCGCGCCCGAGGAGCTCCGCAGGAAGTACCCGCTGGCTGCCAAACCTCCTCTAGCTCCACATCCCGCCCTGCCGCTGCCCCTGCCGCACACACACGCTCCTCACAATGCACACGCCCCCAACACGCAGTCACACACACACGCGACCGAGCTGCGACTGGACCGCGACGGCAGGGAATATGGCGGCAAGGTGAGACACAAGCCTCCTGTACCTCTGTAGCTCTATTTAATTCCGGCGTTTTCCCGATCGTGGAACGCTCCATCAGGAAGATGGAGACGTTCTGTGTCGTCGTGCTTCTGCACGCTACGACTTCAAAAACTTGTTCTTTTAGCGTCTCTTTTATTGAGAAAGCATAACAGTCGTTTCTACATTTTACTTTTGCTTTCACATTTTTAAAAAGAACTTGGGTAAAGGGGTAGCAGGGCAGGCAGGTTAGCATCATATTATTGAAATGGGAAACTCAGAGCATCAACATAAAAGAAATCATGGTTCATAAAAAATCACACCTCACAGGCTTAACATATTCTGTCCGTTTAGGCCACAGGTGTTGAACTCCAGGCCTCGAGGGCCTGCAGGTTTAGATGTGTCCTCGATCCAACACAGCTGATTTAAACGGCTAAATCACCTCCTCAGCATATTCTGAAGTTGTCCAGAGGCCTGGGAATGAACTAAGCATTTGATTCAGGTGTGCTGACCCAGGGTGAGATCTAAAACCTGCAGGACGCCGGCCCTCGAGGCCTGGAGTTGGACACCCCTGATTTAGACCATGGCTGTATCCCAATTCAGGGTCTGCAACCTTAAAGTACGCAGCCTCAACGATCCTCAAGGGCCGCGTACTCAAAGACCGCTAAGGCCGGAAGTGCGAGGCTTGTGAAATGGGACGGTCTAGCCTCCATTGTGCTGACCAGGTTGCCTAGCAACCATGATACTAACAGCTGGAAACGTGTCATACAGCTGTGTTTGACAGAAATGAAGGAGAAAATCTTTTGTTCGTGTGTTTGTTTCTACATGAGCTTTGATCATTCTCTGTAGGATTAAGCTCAGCTATTGAACGGCGTATATTTAAAGGCTTTAAAACCAAGTTAGTACAAACGTCACTAATGTCACATGACTTTGTGTGGCCAACAGGAATGTTTAATGTTCTTCGTTATTAAACATTTGCACATAAATAAGCGACATAATATTCAGTACTTAATTAAAGTTTACTCTTCGGCCGCCCCTTATCGTTTTTTTTTCGGCAAAATTATCCACACCCACCGCCGCGCTATGCATTCTGGGATATATTGGGCCATGAAGTCTACACCGCCACGTCCTTAAAATTCAGGGAAATGAAGGACGCATTTGAGGGCCGCATTTCGAGCAGCCTTTGAATTGGGACAGCCTTCGTCGCGTCGCTGTGACGTAATCGGCCTTAAAATGCGGCCTTTAAGGCTGCAGACCCTGGATTGGGATACAGCCCATGTTCTGTAGACAGTATCCCTCTGAAGTTTAAGAGAAAATGACAGTTTTCCCATGGTATAGATCTCTTGTACAGAATGTGGTTCAGGCTTAAGCCATCTCCTCGTAACAGGCTTTTTACTCGCAGCCATACAAAAGTCTTCTATGATTAGATTAATTTATCCACTGGTGTGTTACACAAAAATATGGTTTCAAAGGTTAAAGGAAAAACAAATGACAACACATTTTGTAGATGTTCGTGGATTAGTGCTGGTGACTAACTTTGCAATCCCAAAAGATTTGGAAACGGTTAGCTCCATCTCGCCCACATCTCCAACAAGTGTCGCAGTTCCCCGATATCTTTGCTGAGCAGGGCTGATGAAAACTCTCGTAATGATTTTACAGCAGAACTCACGGCAAACACTGGACCCGGTGGTAGCCCACTGTGTCATGCAACACTCCTCTGTAATCGACAGGTTACCTTCTTTTCCCCACATTGCTTTCATATACAGAGAGCTGTGGTTTTTACACCGCAGGATGCTCTTATATCGTTTGGAAATCATTTTGCTTTGCGCTCCAGATTTGGTTAATGATAAAAATGTTTCTACAAACTGTAATTCGTTTAGGTTCACTTTTAAGTTTTGATTAAAATAATTTCTGGCCTGTAGAAATCTAAAGAAGTCGTCTGAGCCTAAATCATGTTTGCTCCTTTCAAAGCTTTGAAATGCCTCCTTGTGGACGAATGAATAATAATTAGTTATACCTTTTCAAATGCAGTTCTTGAATCTATTATCGTACTGATTCGGGGAAAATCTGAATCACATGCTCACCATCAAAGCTTAGAGGCAAATTCTGATGACTTCTTTCAGAGCAGATGTGATTATTTGTAGTATGGGTTCATCTGCCATGTCTGTTTTGTTCTGTAACTTTATGTCCGATATTAAAGCTGTAACTGGTTTTCCTTCAACATCTTTCCATCCGGTGGAGTAATCTGGACAGCAGAGACATATCAGTGGTCTTAGCTGAGCTGCGCAGTAATATTCTCGTAGACAAGGAAGCCCACGACCTCCCTTTTCTTTCTTTGATTGCAGCGTTTATACTCGAGCTTTTTTCCCGTTCCAGATGTGTTTTGACAATATTCTGTCCCACGCCACAAACTGTTTTTGTGGCAGTCGGTAAAGACTGAAACAAATACAGGGAAGAATATTTAATCTGGTTGGTATTCCATCTTTGTCTGATTGTATGGATTCGTTTAGCGGGGCATAGTTGGCATTGAACATTTTGGTGACGTCACGACGCATTACCACCCATAGTAGCGATTCTTAATTTTGACTGGTGGTTCATAGTTTAAAGTTAATACCTGCATTTTGTTTACATTAACCTTGTATCCCGAAAAATGAAATACTTTTGTGTATTTTAGTTTTTTTCCCCAGAGTCTCCTTAGAAACTGTACCCTGATAGCAAAGCTGTGCTGGCTGCCTGTCTGCTGTTTACCTCAGCTGTAACTGTCGAGTGAGGAGCCTCCTGTGTACTTGCGAGGAACCCTTATTCATGTCAGGGGGCGGGGCTGCAGTGAGGAGGAGGAGGTTTTGTTAAGATGGCAGTGGCGTTGCCTCTTTCCAGAGGGCCTTTAAACTCAGCTTATCATGTGTCTGACACCAAATATATGAAGATTTCTGAGAAGAGTCCTCAGTGATGCATGAAGCTGAGCATCAGGAGTCCAAACCAGATTAGCAGCAGATTAATGGCTAACATCCAGCTGTGCTGACCATCTCGGACCTTCTCTGGGCTGAAGTTTGAGGCATCTTCTTCCTGTCATGTGACGGTGTCTGTCTTCGCTCATCAAAGACACATGCCGATGTAAGCTGACCACAGCCCCGAAGCTTGGCTGTCTTCATCAAACGTCACTACAGTTCAGGTTGTGCCGTTCAGAGCTTAGCTTGGTGCAGTGTCTAACCAGACCTTGTAAATCCTCTTCTTCATGGACATTAATGTTTGTTGTAGAAGAGCCGCACTGATCAGTTTGTGGGAGGTGAAAGATTCGGTTTGTAGCTCTCAGTGGAGCCTCAGAGCTTTGAGGACTGAAGCTTGGAGCTGAAAGGCTGTTGGGAAGCCGGCAGGATTTCTTAGGTTGTTGGAAAGGTTTCACCTCTCCTTCAGAAGGTCTCTAAACCTAAAGAAGACATCCAGTTATCTTCAGCTTGTTGACATCACACATCAACAAGAAGGAAACGTCTCACCTGGCCAGCTCCAAGGACACCTGTGATTGGATGGATCAGATTGTGTAAACAGCTCTGAGGTTGAGAGGAGCCTGACTCTGAGATCTGCCTGGAAGCTGTTTTCAAACAGTTAAAGGAAACAGAGAAATGATATGGAAGAGAGAAACAGTCCATGAACACATCTCCTCCTCGCTTTTGTCTGCAAACACGTTGCTTTGTTGGAGGAGATGTTCACACAGCCGCAGGAGATCGCACTTCTTCCTTCCTCGTCTCGCTGCCTTTCTGCGGCGCTGAATAGCACAGACTCACAACAATGTGCGCTGGCCTTGGAGGGAAAGTGTTACTGCAGACAGGCTGCAAACACAGACTCACACGAAGCTCCGTCTCACGCAGAGAGCCAGAAACTCTCGACAGGTGTGTGTGTGTGTGTGTTTGTGCATGTTAGTGTGTGTGCGTGTGTGTGTTTGTGCATGTTTGTGTGTGTGCGTGTGTGTGTTTGTGCATGTTAGTGTGTGTGTGTTTGTGCATGTTAGTGTGTGTGCGTGTGTGTGTTTGTGCATGTTAGTGTGTGTGTGTTTGTGCATGTTAGTGTGTGTGCGTGTGTGTGTTTGTGCATGTTTGTGTGTGTGTGTTTGTGCATGTTAGTGTGCGTGTGTGTGTGTGTGTGTTTGTGCATGTTAGTGTGTGTGTGTTTGTGCATGTTAGTGTGTGTGCGTGTGTGTGTTTGTGCATGTTAGTGTGTGTGTGTTTGTGCATGTTAGTGTGTGTGCGTGTGTGTGTTTGTGCATGTTTGTGTGTGTGTGTTTGTGCATGTTAGTGTGCGTGTGTGTGTGTGTGTGTTTGTGCATGTTAGTGTGTGTGTGTTTGTGCATGTTAGTGTGTGTGCGTGTGTGTGTTTGTGCATGTTTGTGTGTGTGTGTGTGTGCATGTTAGTGTGTGTGCGTGTGTGTGTTTGTGCATGTTTGTGTGTGTGTGTTTGTGCATGTTAGTGTGTGTGTGTTTGTGCATGTTAGTGTGTGTGCGTGTGTGTGTTTGTGCATGTTTGTGTGTGTGTGTTTGTGCATGTTAGTGTGTGTGCGTGTGTGTGTGTCTGTTTGTGTGTGCGTGTGTGTGTGTGTGTGTTTGTGCATGCTAGTGTGTGTGTGTGTGTGTCTGTTTGTGTGTGTGTGTGCGTTTGTGCATGTTTGTGTGTGTGTGTGTGTGTGTGTGTGTGTGTGTGTGTGTGTGTGTGCACGCTGTTATGGAGTGCGGTCTAACACAGCTTGAGTGGGTTTCTTTCAGGAGTCACATGACTGCCTGGGCTCCATGCGTAGTTCAGGTTTCGTTAGCAGCGACGACCCGGTCGTCATGACGTCATCCGTAACGGAACCACAATTTGTTCTGTGGACTTCTTCCTGTTTCTGCCCGTCACAATAAAAGCATTCGTCTCACACAGTCAGCGGCTCAGACTCTCTGTGATGTCATAGATCTGATACGTCAGTCTGATGTTTCCATCTGAACTTTGCTCTGAGCACATACCTCAAAACTCTTGAAAACATTCTTTACTGGTTTCTGCACCATTTTACCGCCGAGCCTCTCAGTTTCACCTCCAGCTGCACACAGAGCTTCTCCCAGAAGTCTCACTGGTTTTCTTTCATGTGTTTCCTGGTTTTTTGATGGCAGCCTGTCCTGTATTTGTGTTTTTAAAGGCGGTGTTCCTCGTGCTGTGAGAGGGAACCAGTATTTGACTTGGTTCTCTTGAAAGTGTTCAAGTATTAGTAAGGTGATCCTGCCTGGACTGTTCTCCAGCTGATAATTACTCGTCATGATGATGTCTGAGTGTCTGCAGCAGTGAACGAAATCTTTATATTTAAGCACCTTTTCATTGGCGAGCCGTCAGACGCTAACAAGACTCTTAATTAGTGTTTTATTAAGGACGAGTCCGTCGGAACAGCCGAGCCACTTACAGCCCTGAAACGTGTAAAACAGAGAGCCGCTCGTAACCGTGTGTGTGTGCGTGTGTGTGCGTGTGTGTGTGCGTGTGTGTGCGTGTGTGTGTGCGTGTGTGTGTGTGTGTTCAGTCCCCACAGTACAGTTCAGGCGGCAGCTACGACAGCATGAAAATGGACTTGAGCGCCGAAGACTTGACCGTGGGGCGTCATGGCAGCCAGGGCGCTCCCGATGATGATGACGACGACCACGACGACCATGACGACAACGACAAGATGAACGACACGGAGGGCGTCGACCCCGAGAGATTAAAAGCCTTTAATGTAAGTGAGAGACGGCGCTTTGAATGACGTCCATCAACAAACCTTATGCTGATAAACAGAAATGTCGGACAGCTGTTCGAGGCATCGATCCAAAGCACGGCACATCTGAACCTTCATCCACTTTTATTATTACAATCAACCGAATGATCAAAGCTAGCGTTAGCTGTGCTTCCAGACACTGCAGACAGGTGTTCACACGCTCTGCCCAGCAGAGACGAACAGCCAACGACCGTTTGCTTAGAGCGAAGAACAGAAAAGGAGCAGAGGATGCTGATCAGTGCTGATCACATCTGTGCATTGAAAATGCTCCAAAAGGCTCCAACAACACAAGCATGGTGCAGAGGTCCAGTTCAGCCTAGCAGACAGTCAGTCAATAGGCCACACCCCCTACAGATGCAAACTTAAGACTTAAAACCATTTAAACAGGTGTTATGAGAACAGTCCAGCTGTTATCTTTGTCTTTGTTCAACTCCTCTCCAGTGTATGAACTGTGTCAATGCATGTAGGCATTACCTGCTGTGTGTGTGCACTCTCCTGCAGATGTTTGTGCGTCTGTTTGTGGACGAGAACTTGGATCGGATGGTGCCTATCTCCAAGCAGCCTAAGGAGAAGATCCAGGCCATCATCGAGTCCTGCAGCAGACAGTTCCCAGAGTTCCAGGAACGCGCCCGCAAGCGCATCCGCACCTACCTCAAATCCTGCCGTCGCATGAAGAAGAACGGCATGGAGGTACTGCAACATGCATGCTGCTCTTCTTCTTTGCTTATTTCTTTAATCTGCTCCACCCTGGAGGTCCCTGCAGGGGGCGTCTGCGAGACGAGGGGACCGGTTCTCAAAGGTTAGCTGGGATGGTTGAACTTCTGTAGAGTCGCATTTAAAGTGAAGGTCTCAGATGGACTGAAGCGGTTTGTTCACTGTGACCTAAACACAAGGTCAGAAGGACGGGGGCTAAAGAGGACACGAGCTCAGGATAATATACCAAAGGAACAGGTACAGGTGCCTGCAGTGGAACATGTGACAAAGACACTCGGAGCTCGTGTCCCACGCAGTCACAGCGCGTCTCTGTCACGGTGCTCACGTCTGCGTCCACAGAGGGCAAAGGTCAGAGCCAGGAGCTTTCACAGGTGATCATCACAGCTGAGTCTGAGCTCTGAAGGTCAATGTCATAAATGTAGTCTGAGAGTGTGGAGGACAAACTGACCAATCACGGCACAGTCTCTGCTGCCCCTGGTGGTGGAGACACACATGCTTGGATAGCTGATGTTATTCTTCATCATCTAAGCTTTCTTGTCCTTCATCTCCTGCTGTTTCATCTTCTTCTTATTCTGGTTCTTCCTCCTCATCCTCTTTTTCTTCTTGTTTTTCCTCTTCTCCTCACAGATCATCAGTTTACCTTCATCTTCCTCTCCCACCTGTAAACCTCTTATTTTCCATCTTCAGGCTCTTCCTCCCTGTGGTGCCCTCATTCTTCATCTCCACCTCCTCTTCCTCAGTGTGTTTTCCTCCTCGCTGTGAGCTGAAGCGGTTTGACTACCTTCTCCTGGACGTTTCCTTCCACTCTCACGATCACTCCTCATGTTCTCCTGCTGATCGCTTTTTTAGCTCGTTGGTTAATTGTTCTGTTTTTTTCTGCTGTGGATGATTTTCCTTGATGTTAGTGATGTGAACGTGATGATGAAGAACCCGAAGACTCTGACCCTGAGCTTCTGTTGTTTTCAGACCCGCCCCACTCCACCTCACCTCACCTCGGCCATGGCTGAGAACATCCTGGCTGCTGCCTGCGAGAGCGAATCACGCAACGCTGCCAAGAGGATGCGCCTCGAAGCCTACCACGTGAGTTCCTGCGGTGCTTCCACAGTTGTGTCCGACACAGAGCTGCTTTACTGACGGCTTCCAGCGAGAGGCGCTCTCTCCTTTCTGATCAGAAAACCCCGAAGGAACATCAGGGCTTCAGTGCTGGTGTCAAACATGAGGCCCGCGGGCCAGAGTCAGCCCGACAAAGATCCCGATCCAGCTCACTGTGGAAAATGTGAAGCAGTGCATACATACAGCTGATAGAGACCATTCACACCACAGCAACCGACGAGCAATTTAAGGTTCCTGTTTTTCAAAAAGTAAGGAATATTATCTGTGACACAAACCCGACTGATGACCACAGAACAGCAGCGCTGACACGTTTCTGTCATTTACAGCAGCAGCGTCTCCTCATCATGCAGACACACACATGCTGTGGCCCCTGCACAGCCCTGACTCACAGCCATGTTTCAGGGACGAAATGTGCAGGACAGGGGCGAGGACAGTGTGGAGGACAGGAGCGAGGACAGGGGCGAGGACGGTGTGGAGGACAGGGGCGAGGACAGGGGCGAGGACGGTGTGGAGGACAGGGGCAAGGACAGTGTGGAGGACAGGGGCGAGGACAGTGTCGAGGACAGTGTGGAGGACAGGAGCGAGGACAGGGGCGAGGACGGTGTGGAGGACAGTGTGGAGGACAGGAGCGAGGACAGGGGCGAGGACGGTGTGGAGGACAGGGGCGAGGACAGGGGCAAGGACAGGGGCGAGGACAGTGTGGAGGACAGTGTCGAGGACAGTGTGGAGGACAGGGGCGAGGACAGTGTGGAGGACAGGGTCAAGGCGAGGACAGTGTGGAGGACAGGGGCGAGGACAGTGTCGAGGACAGGGGCGAGGACAGTGTGGAGGACAGTGTGGAGGACAGGGGCGAGGACAGTGTGGAGGACAGGAGCGAGGACAGGGGCGAGGACGGTGTGGAGGACAGGGGCGAGGACGGTGTGGAGGACAGGGGCGAGGACAGGGGCAAGGACAGTGTGGAGGACAGGGGCGAGGACAGTGTCGAGGACAGTGTGGAGGACAGGGGCGAGGACAGTGTGGAGGACAGTGTCGAGGACAGTGTGGAGGACAGGGGCGAGGACAGGGGCGAGGACAGGGTGGAGGACAGTGTGGAGGACAGGGGCGAGGACAGTGTGGAGGACAGGAGCGAGGACAGGGGCGAGGACAGTGACGAGGACAGTGTCAAGGACAGGGGCGAGGACAGTGTGGAGGACAGTATGGAGGACAGGGGCGAGGACGGTGTCAAGGATGGGCGAGGACAGTGTGGAGGACAGTGTGGAGGACAGGGGCGAGGACAGTGTGGAGGACAGGGTCAAGGCGAGGACAGGGGCGAGGACAGTGTGGAGGACAGTGTGGAGGACAGGGTCAAGGCGAGGACAGTGTGGAGGACAGGAGCGAGGACAGGGGCGAGGACGGTGTCAAGGATGGGCGAGGACAGTGTCGAGGACAGTGTGGAGGACAGGGGCGAGGACAGTGTGGAGGACAGTGTGGAGGACAGGGGCGAGGACAGTGTGGAGGACAGTGTGGAGGACAGTGTGGAGGACAGGGGCGAGGACAGTGTGGAGGACAGGGGCGAGGATATGGCGTTATTTTTGTGCCTCTATTCTGAGAAAATTTGAGTTTAATTTGAGCGAACAAAATTCCTTACAGTGTTTGCTATTATCCGTATACACACACACTAACAGCCCCGCTCACCCAGTTGTTGGTGTTTGCTCTTGCATTATTATTAGTAGCGCTGTCAGCGTTAATCTCTGTTAGCGCAGATTCCCCGTGCGAGAGGCTGCATGGCGTCTACAGGTTAGCACGGTTAACTCGTTAGCGCCGTGCAGCCATACAACATTCAGAGCTGTAGTTGGACACGCCCACGGCAGGCGGTGCCCATGATCATGAATATGTTTCGAAGCTGCTGTGAGTGCAGTTTGCGTTTATCAACTTTCCAGTTTTGGAAGTTTTTCTTTAATTCCATGAGAGAAAAATCCCCTGTCAGCATCAGCATTCCTGCTTCCTGTCCCCATCGTGCTGTTTTTATTTTGAAAAGCTCCTGACTTCCTTGTCCTTCCTCAGGATGAGCAGATCACTCTGGATAAGCCGTCCGGGGTCGGAGGCGTTCTGAGGGAGCCGGCGTCCCTCGCTCACTCCGCCTACTCATTGGCCGCCTCAGCCTTCTCCTCCCAGGAGTCCCAGCTCTATATCAACGGCGCTGGCCTCAGCTACGGTTACCGTGGATACCCAGGCCTGAGCGCCACCATGCAACACCCTGTTTCCTTGACAACCGGTGCTGCTGCTGCCGCTGCTGCTGTTGCTGGTCAGACCAACGGTAAGTGATGACACAAGCAGTCCGTCTTTTACTTACAGATTGTTGGGTGTGGTTTCATCATCAAAGGTCCAAAGTTGAAATGTTCGGGTCCTTCCTGTGGATGTTTTCTCGTGTCAGGAACATATTTTATGTAATATCACATTATTTCTAAGTAATGACATCATGATGTCGACCGTGTTCCTCTGCAGGCCCCACTGACCTCAGCATGAAGTCTCATTCCTCCACCAACGTCAGCAACTCCTCCTCTTCTGTTGCCGCCAACAGCCTCGGTGGGCGGGGCAGTGGTGGTGGAGGAGGGGGCGGGGCGTCGACCCAGCTCAGCCAGCCAGAGATCACGGCCGTGCGTCAGCTGATCGCTGGATACCGAGAGTCAGCCGCCTTCCTGCTGCGCTCAGCAGACGAGCTGGAAAACCTCATCCTGCAGCAGAACTGATCTCACACACACACACACACACACACACACACACTACCCCGTCACGTTTCCTGCGCCCTCGCCGGCCTCGCCTGGTTTTGAAACTGTGGCGACCGTTTGGAGGAAAACGGGAACCTGAGGCCGCAGCGAGGGCGGAGAATCCACCGAATCCTGCCTGAGAACAAAACCCGGAACGCCGCAGGAAGCTCGGCTCCTCTGCGGAGGCGCCTCACAATCACAGAGGAGGAGGAGCAAAGACTCTCTGGGGAGCTGTGGGGTCGATCTTCTTCTGGTTATAAAAACGACGTCGCGTTGAGGCTGTCTGTTTTCGGACGCTGTCCGTTTCTTTGTTGGGACGTTTTCTCTTTCGTGATTTTTCCGTTGGACTTTTTTAAAGTGAAAGAAGAAAAAGAACAGACTGTTCGTGTTCGCCTGTATATAAGCTCTCTGTGTCCTTCAGCACTTTCTCCTCACCTCTGACCTCACCCCGTCCTTGCCCTTGGCCCCGGGAGCCGCGCGCTCACTTATGCATCCGAGACGCCATTTTGACCGCCAGGAAATACCTCAGATCAGACCTGCCAATCAAACGCTCAGCTCCTGCAGGTGAAGCCGGGTTTCTCCGCCTCCTGATGTCGTCAGCGTTTCTTTCTTTTCTGAGGAGAGTCGTGCACGTGTGCGCAGGTTTACCTCCAGCTTCTATGAAACCTCAGCATCTGTCCCTCCTCCTCCTCCTCCTCTTCTTCTTCTCTCTGTTTGGACCTACTCTCCGGCTCTTCTTCGTGGACCTAAACCTCCTCCTCTTCCTCAGGCTTGAGGATGAGGAGGACTGCTCCGTCTTACTGTGTGTGTCTGTTAAACTCTGAGATGGCCATTATTATTATTGTTGTTATTACTATGATTATAATGATGAACTTTCATGTTGCTGCTGCTATTTTAAAAACCGGACCTTCTGCCATAGACCTGAAACCTCAACACAGCCGGGCGGTAGCTCGCCGCAGTGCCCCGTGAAAACACGACCAACCGGCTCAGAGAGCGACGGTCCGATCCGGCGCTCCTCTCTGTCCCGCTGGCTGCTTGGTTGGCTGCTTTCTTTGTTTTGCTTCATAGGGCTCGATTCCTGTCGTGTTTTGTGACTTTCTAACTGTGAATCTTCTTCTTTTCGGACCCTCCCCTCAGTTTGGAGGGCACGGGGAGGGCTGTACAAACTTCTAGTCCCGTGTAGATTAATACTATCTGTTTGTTTACTAGTGTGTAACTTGTGATTAGTCTGAGAGGAAAGTGAGGCAGCAGATAAGTGGAGCGGGAGCTCCTCCCTCAGGTTCTCAGCCATGTTGGAATCACTCCTGATGTTCTGGTCCCTGCTTACGCTCTGCTGCTTGAAGAGTTTGACGTTTGTGGAAATAGGATTTGCTTTCAAGTTAGATGAAAATCTGACCTCATTGTTGTACCTGTCTGTAAATTTCAGCTGCACCTTCCAACCCTGGAGCTCTAGAAGCTGCAGTTCCTCTGATGTCCTCTGGAGGCTCCAGTGGTGGGTCGGCCTCATAGACTCCCATGTTAAAACTTTAGAGCAGAGGTTAACATGCTTATGGCTCAGCAGTAGCTTCTGGACCATATAGGATACAAGACAGTAGCCCTAAGCTAGCTTAGCTTTAAACACTAGAAGCTGGGGGAAGTGGCTAGCTTACTCATTAGCATGTTATGCCCTGTAAAAAGAAGCCATACTAAAAAAAAAGAGAGAAAACATAACATGTTAGCTGGTGCTCTGTACAGGAATAAGCAGATTTTCTGACCTTTAAACAGAGCCAGGCTAGCTGTTTACCCCTGCCTGCAGTCTTTGAGCTAAGCTAAGCTAGCTGTCAGAACATCAAACGTCCCATCAGGATCTCTGCAAGGAAGCAAGTTATTTCCCCAAACTCAAACTCTTCCTTTAATTCTCGTTCTCATCACCGCTGAGTACTTTTGTCTTTTGATAGCGTTGTTTAAAGATAATTATTTTTCATTATGTGAAATTTAGCTTCAAAGTGCATTTTGAACCTCAGCTCGTTAAGGCCCTCGGGCTCAGTAAGGCCTCGGGCTCGTTGGGGCCTCGGGCTCGTTGGGGCCTCGGGCTCAGTAAGGCCTCGGGCTCGTTGGGGCCTCGGGCTCGTTGGGGCCTCGGGCTCGTTGGGGCCTCGGGCTCGGTAAGGCCTCGGGCTCGTTGGGGCCTCGGGCTCGTTGGGGCCTCGGGCTCGTTGGGGCCTCGGGCTCGTTGGGGCCTCGGGCTCGGTAAGGCCTCGGGCTCGTTGGGGCCTCGGGCTCGTTGGGGCCTCGGGCTCGTTGGGGCCTCGGGCTCGTTGGGGCCTCGGGCTCGGTAAGGCCTCGGGCTCGTTGGGGCCTCGGGCTCGTTGGGGCCTCGGGCTCGTGGGGCCTCGGGCTCATTTGGAGTTTGGGCCCTCGTTGAGGCCTCAGGCGCTCGTTAGGGACTTGGGCTCGTTAAGCTCCTGGTTTCCTGGATGATGCTCTGCTTCTATTATGGTTTCTACTCAGCTCGACGGTCATTTCACTGTAATTTGCTCCCTTTTTGCACAGCGAGGAAAGCAACAGTCATCTGTGATGTGAAGGGGCGGAGCCCCTTTGTGTGAGTGTATGCATGTTTCCTCAGAGGGACCGCCCCCAACCCCCCACGCCCCGCTCTGCTGTGAAGCAAAGGGGGGGCGTGGCATGACAGTTTTCTGTCATGCGGCTGATAATCACCACGTTCACTGGAAGGTTTGTGATGGCAGCTCAGACCTCACAGCCTCCACCCAAACATCCACACCTTCATGCTCATGTGCAGCGACAGAAGCGCCTGAGCTTTGGGAAAAGTTTCACACGGAAGTGACTGAATTTGATGAGGTTTTGTTTTTGGAAAGCTGTGATTAAAGATCAGCGAGAGGAAAACTGGAGAAAAATATGCAAAAAAAAAAAAAAGACAAGAAGAAGAGCAGGAGGGCACGACCTTTGACCCACCTTTCACCTCAAATCAACACCGATGTCCAATCAAACTTTATTCGTCCTCGTAAACAGAGTTTGGGTCCCGGCGTCCCGTCCTGCTCTTCCTCCATCTGATCCTCACTGTGCTCTCAGATGCTGCCTCTGCTTCCTGGCTTTCGGAGTCAGAGCGACCCAGCACCTCTGGGTCACCTGGACCGGTCCAGGTGTGCTGTGATGGGCTGAACCGCTCTCTGCTGTGGCGGCAGCGTCAGCAGACCCGGGACTTGGAGGTGTGGCGATCCCTCGGACCGCGGCGGGGTTTCACCTGCACTGCTGCCGTTCCAAAAGCCTCGAAGCTCCCAAATGTTTGTGAGAAATAAACGAGATCCTCCCGTTAGACAAACAGTTGTTTGTTTACTTTGAATGGCAGCGTGCGATTGGTTTCCTGCTGTCGGGGAGGATGTCCTGAAGTCTCCAAACACGTCCTTTGAAGCAGTCTTTCTCTGTGATCGCCTTCAGAATCGCCTGTACGGACTCTGAGGACTCCATAAAGTTCAGAGGAAACGCAGGAACAGTTCGATGCACTTCTGCTTTATGTTCCCGACTTCCTTTAACTTCCTGCTCACGCCAGGGTCGAATGTTCGAAGCCGTTCTGTTCATCCTCCTCGATACCTTCTGCTCCTTTGAAACGACCTCTGGCGACCTTGTTATTATTCGTCTTTTGTTGGATTTCTTAAGGAATAAGTTCATAAAACCTTTGAGATGGTCTGATGAAATCATCGCATCACTTCCTGTTTCTCAGAGAGGATGTTTCTGAATCACACACAACAAAAAGCAAATGACAATCTGCAGAAAGGTGGAATTTGCTCTCTGTTTGGTTTCCATTCCTGCTGTCGGCACAGCCGGACAGATCGGGAGAATGATCCCAGTATTTTAGCCATACACCGCCGCCGCCGCTTCCTTCTCCGCTCGTTGTTAACGTCTCCACGGTCGAGTACATAGCAGATGCGTTTCTATCCAGTTTCTGTTTTTTAGTATGACGTGATTCTTCTTCTGATTTCTATATTTTGTAGTGTGATTAAAGTGGTCTTTTTATATTCCAGCAGTTTCTACCACACATTCCAAACGTGCACGTCAGCAGACGGGCCCCGGCCGGCGCCGCCGCGGATGCTGAGCTCATCTTAGCTGTCCTCCACAGCTGCTCTGTTTTTAAAGGTCGTGTTGAGACAGAGGTGGTCAGTGTGTCACAAAGATCACGGCGTCTCGTCGACCTCTCGGGCCTCAGAGACTCTGGAGGTGGAGTCGATCAGTTTACGTCACATTTAGCGCCTTCTGTCTTCATGTCCACCTGTTTTAACTCCTTAAAAGGAAAAACCATCAGTCGCAGCCTGCTGTGATGACGGTGAGTCAGCATGGAGAGCCCACCTGTGTCCACAGGTAACAGAAGCCTCCTGTCAGCCCCTCTGAAGGATGTTGAGGGGTCATCTTAAGGTTCAGGGTCAGGGTCTTCCTGCTGCTGTCACCTTTAGATCACTCAAAGGAGGTGCCAACCGCTCTTAGCACGGAGGAAGACGTGGCGAGGAGGAGGAGAGCTCGACCCACAGTCTGAGCGGTTTCCTCTGAACCGTCTGCCTCAGACGATCGGTCCTCAGGGACGAATTTAAAGGGGCGTGACCTCACGATGGGATCGTGCTCCCGGTCGTTCCTCATCCTCAGAAGCGAGGGTCAGCAGTCTGTGTAGAAGCAGGAACCACGACTCCAGCTGGTTCCTCTCAGTTTGTTTCCTTTTGGCTCAAAGACTCGAGTTTGATGAAGCGTGGAAACGCGCGCTTCACTCATTAAATCTGGCTGTCATGGCGGCAGGTTTCTAACAGATGCAGACATGAACATCAAAGTGCAGGATGTATTGTTTGTGTCTTGAATCACATGTTGCTGTGGAGGACGGCGTCTGTAGTCGCGATGCCAGTCAGGTCCCATCGAATCAGAATCTAAGCTCAAAACACGTCTTTAAGAAAAAAAGAAAGAAGGCAGACGGCGTTATGGAGCGTTTTTATTTTTCTATCTGTACGGCTTCTGTCAGAATATAAAGACGGCGTCCGGGCCGCTCGGTTTCCTGGTTTTCAGTTAGTGCTTTTCTCTTTCCTTCCCGTCTTTGGCTGACTTCTTTGTGCCGGACTCGTGACTGTCTCGACGTCCTCTGCCGGGCCTTCGTACCTTCAGTAATACCAATGTGAAACCTGTAACTCTCCTCATGGTTCGACTCAGTGGAAGTGTGATGTTTACATGTACAGATTTTTGCTATTTTTCTTTTCTGGTTCTGTCTGTTTTCATCTTCATGCCTCTCTTTTCCACTCCTGAGTTCCTCTCGCTCCTTCCTCACACAGGGAAATGGGGCTGAGACTAAATATGATTATCCACCTTTCACACTCTGCCCTTTCCCACTGTGGAGGCCTGAGAGTGCCAAAAGTACTAATGGCCTTAGCACCTTTAAATGCATCAACTAAGAAATTAATCTGAACTGTAATTCTCCTCTTTATTTCCTGTTTCATGTTGTAAATAAGGAAATAAAGTGCAAAATGAATGCATGAATAAATGAATGTAATTGGCACGCAGGTACCCGTGCAGCAGCCATGTTTGGACCTGACCTATTTACAGCTCAGGTAAATGATTTGCAGGCCGTTAGTTTTAATTTAAAGCCTGTTTTCAGTTCATCAGTGTTAGTTTTATGGGATTATGACATATGAGAACATTATTTATATATTTTTATTTTCATTATTTTTAGTAGTGCACAGTTTGGTCTAGTTTTTAGAAGACGGCGATTTCCTGCAGGAGAGGTGGTGAGCCTGGCCCAGATGTGGTCCAGATGTTGGCACAGTCACTGAAGCCGGGTCAAAGCCAGACGGGGTAAATCTGTACAAAGGTGAATATGGACAGAAATGTTTGGGTTGATGCATTTAATTTTCTGTTAAAGTGTTGGAGCTGTTCAGTCACTTTGGCAGTTTCAGTCCTCCGTAGGGTCTGGGGGATCGGGTACTTCCTGTTAGCATCATTAGCGTTGAGTTAAATCTGCCACGCTAACGTGCTCGGTGAAGAAAGTCGAGGCGTTCCCGGGCGGCCTTCTGGGTGTGGGAGGGAGGAGTTGTGCGATTGTTCGGCTCTGGAGGGGTGGGTTGCGGTTGACCCCCGACCTCTCGGCTGACTCCACGGCACACAGGATCCCAGCGGGGCCACGGCGACCCTCCGCGATCCGTGGGACACGATTCCTCAGTGAATGAAAAGCCATTTCGGGCCCCGGGCGTCGGGTCTTTAGTCTGTGAGTGTATTTAGCGAAACTTAAACTGCGGACGGCGAAACTCAACCTCAGGAACAGAAAAAAGGACATGACTTTTATAAAAGCAGCTGAAGGCCCATTTCCCTCTCTTTGATACCATATAAATTATATCAAATCAATTCTTTTTATATTTATTGTGTTTATTATTCTTCTATATAACAGTGGATACCTTTTGCAGTACCTGTGGCTGAATATTTTGATTCTTTAGAAAAGTGTTGATAATATATGTGAAAAAGAAAAGAAGAAATCTGGGTTCTTATTCTTTCTGTTGATGACTACATATCACTCTGGTCCATGACGAAGAAACCAATGATTATACAGACTGAGCTTTCTTTGTGTGATGTCACTGCTAAGGCTGAAATGTTTCTGGACTTTGTGACCGTTCAGTTTGTTTTTGGTTTGTTTCCTCCCGAGCTGTACATCACAAAGCTAAATATACTAATAAAAACTGTGTGCTATCTATCAGACGCCAGCTTTCACGCGCCCTTATTTCCTCCCATCATGAAGACTGACCCCTCACTGCACCGCATTTACGTCGGTGGCTGCGGATCGCATCCAGAGCCGTTTGCAGGTTCGTCTGGGGCCTCTGACAGAAATCCGCTCAGTCAGCACACCAGACCGTGTCCGGGCTGAATAATCTGCAGCAGCGAGCGTTCGGATTAAAGTCACTTCCTGTTTGGTTTGGGAAGTTGCCGTAATTTGATCACATGACTTCATAGCACATTACACATCATAACACAGACTGTATATAAAAGATGCTTGGTTAGCACAGACTGTGTGGAAGCATCACACATACACAGAATAACATCCAATCACAATCCTGGAATCCTGGAGCTCCGCCTTCTTGGTCTGTTAGTACAGTGTTAGCCATGTTATCGGTCACATGATGTCATTAAACATTGAGTTTTTACTGCTTGTGTTCCTCAATAATTCGTTGTATGAATACGTGCGTTTGATTTTACATACTTCAGCTGCACTTCCATGTTTATTTGTACTGGAAGGTTTCAACAGACTCACTGCTGCCTCTGCTGGGCGTCAGAGGAACTGCAGGAATATAAATAAAATGGAGTTGTTAGAATTAGGCCACACTCACATCATTTCATTAAATATTTATTCTTTAAATGCTCAAATGTTTCTGACGTCTGTGTGGTGGCCCTTTGGGGGACTGCGATCCTCATATTGGACACCAGTGTGCTGCAGCTTGACTTCATGAGTCACCCTGTGGGTGTGTTTGTAACGGCGGACTGACACCTGAACGTGTTGCGGCTGTCAGGTGAGTTTCAGATGCATCTGCTTCTGTTCCTGTGACGTCACAAAAGCTAAAACTTCCAAAGCAGGTGGGACACGTGGTCATCCCGGGTGTCCCGGGACAGGATGGAGACCCAGCACACACACACACCTCCCTCCTCTTTCGCTCTCACGCACACACCTGCGGGGCTCCTCCCCCTCGGTTTGCAGGTGTGTGAGCAGCAGGAGGTGCGCAGAGCTCCGAACCCGATCCTCCGCGCTGTGCTCCGGTGCTCGACCCGCATAGCCTCGGTTTCCGTTTGCGCACTCCCGCAGCCGCCGAGCGCGTCCCGCCGCTCGGAGCCGAACAAACCGGTTCCTCCGGTCCGCCCGCCGGCGGGGCGGGATGTTTTCGGAGAGGGGCAGGCGCGAGCGGCAGGCGCGTGCGTGCTGGAGGACGCATTTCGGTGAGAGCGACGGCCCGCGGCGGGGACAGACCTGCGCGTGCCGGGATGGAGAGCTGCTGCCGCGCGTGTTTGCCGTGCTGCTCGTGCCTCTGGGACCGGATATGGCCCGGCCTCCGGTACCCCGGGCCCCGCGACCACGTCATCGCCAACCCGGCGGCGCACGCGGCCGAGATCCGCACCGTGTCCGGGGACATCCGCGTCCCCGCGCCCAAGAAGCGGCCCGCGCAGCTGTACGCGGCGCTCTTCGACTTCGAGGCCCGCAGCGACGACGAGCTGACGGTTAAGGAGGGCGACAAGCTGTCGGTGATCGAGAAGCGCGGAGACTACGTGCTGGCCAAGAAGCTCACCGGGAGCCTGGAGTCCGGCCTCGTCCCCGCCAACTACGTGGCTCTGCTGCAGGACGAGTTCGCCAAACACAAGTGAGTGACACACACACACACACACACACACACACACACACACACACACACACACACACACACAGGGGCGACCCCGCAGCTCGGAGTGATGGCGTCGACTGCTGAATGGAGTTAGGACGTCAGTGTGAACTTGAGCACGTTGACGGTCGTTTAAATGAATGAAACTTTGAGTTTTCAGATGAGTTTCACTCAGAGCTTTGGCTGCATGTTTGTTGATGTGCAGCAGCAGATATTTAATCTGGAGTCAGTCTGTGTGCTGCAGAGAGAAACAGACTCCTCAAGATAAAAGCTGACAGTGAGACCGAAACTCCTGATGCTGGTCCCAGCTCTGGTCCCAGCTCTGATGGGACACCATGAGGCTTGTTTTGGGCTTCCTCCAAAACTGCGACAGCCTCAGTGTCCCTGCAGCTTACAGAAAATGACATTTCAGGCTCTTAAAGACTAAAATTGATACTAAACAAGAAACTCTTTGTAAATTTGTTGGACAGATCTGAGAGTTTGAGGTTTTTCTGGTTTGGTTCAGGCTCTGAGTCTGAGGTAAAGTTAGGGCGGGGCCACAGTGACAGGTGACTGTGAAAATATTAGTCACATAATAAGATCCACCTAAAATTAGCCCACACCTTTCCACCTGACGCTGATGACGCACCGTGGGCCGTCTCCCAGTGTGCGTCCTGTCACTCTCCGGGACCTGTTTTGTTTTCCTTTCAGGCGCTGAGGGCCGGACACGGGAAACTACAGCCGTGTATTTTTCCGTGTTTTTCCCTGCTGTCAGAAATGCTGCAGAGGTGCTGAGTAGCCAAAGACTCAAACCCTAAACAGGACAGAGTGATGCCATTTCATGTCCAAAGGGTCAAAGGTCAAGTGCAAATGGGTGCTTTTTAAAGAATAACAGAGTGGATCTGTTATTGGTAGAACTGTGTCATGTGACTGCTTTCACACGTCAAAGTGACGTAAGTGTGGCGTGGAGCTGTGGGTGGGGCTTCAGCACAGTGAGCAGTCAGCAGAAGAAGTTTTCAGCATGTTCTTCCTGTCATGTGATGGCATTTGTCTCCGCCCATCAGAGACACAACATGAACTCTTACTGAGAGCAGCTTAACCCTCATCCTGCTGCGTGCCCGTGGGTGCTCTGTAGTCAGACGTCAGCTGACCCTCCAAACGTTCCTGCCGTTTTCGACCCCATTTCTCCCGATTACATCCCTGAAAGCTAAAAAGTTTCGAGACTTTGTGTGCAGAGGAATGAAAAGCACGGTCCCGGCGTTCAGACAAAGTCAGGTGTGAATGTCTGAAGGTATCCGGCCCACGGCTGCAGGTGCTCCATTATTCATACACCTGCAGCTGAGCTCTGTGTGCGTCACCTTCGGTGTGAACGCTGCCGACCCAGCAGTGACTGCGTTTGTCTGACAGCAGAACAAGAGGACGAGTCGGGCTGCTGAAGTTTGGACTCATCCAAAGTCTGCAGAGCATCACAGCCCAGCTCGCACATCTGGACCCTTTAACAACCCCAGGAATGTTCATCACGATCTCAGAATCATCAGAGGGAAAATGAAGCCACGTTTTCAGACGAATATACCAAAAGACTAAAGTGTCCTCTGCTAAATGAAGCAATCCAGACGCGCGGTTCAGATTTCCAGCTTTAATGAAGCATTAACAAACATTTCATTTATTCATTTCAGCCTTTATATTCCCTCATTCGTCCAGTCTCACACGCTCAAACCTGATTGGATGTAAGGATGAGTAACCCGCACACAGGCAGGCGTGGGTTTCTCCACTGTGAGGCTTTCTCAGCTCTGCAGTGCAGCTGCTTTCAGGTGCTGCGGGTTTTGTGGGTCTTTATGCCCTCAGTTTTGTCTTTAGGGAGTTTGAGCATGCTCAGTTAGGCTGGGGATCTTTCTTTGGGCACGGTGCAGCTGAGTGTTTCAGTATCTGACTTATTTTGCTTTTATGAGAATGGAAAGTGCCTGTGCAGAACTTCAGCTTTGTGATCTGAGCTGGAATCATGTTCAGCTGCATCAAAGTCAAATCCATTTTCATAACCATCATGATTCAGAGCTTTGGATCGCTTCCTTTCCTGCTCCGTTCACCCAGTTTCACCCCTTTCCTGTCTACTCTGCCCACCTGTCTGTGCCCGAGTGTTAATTGTGCATTTTCAGATGCTTTTGTGTTTTCAGTCAGCTTCCTTTTTCCAGCCTTTCATGACCTTCTTTTCTACTTTGAGCGTCATATCAAGATTTCCAAGCACAGCTATCAAATGCAAATTCCTTTATCTCCTTAACTTGCTGGGAAATGACGTGGAAGCAGGCCACGCCTCCTTAGAAACACTTATCAGTTACTTTAAGCCTGTGAACGTGAACAGGAAGGCAGTTTGACTTTTAACACCCACTAAAATTCACCTGAGAATATCTGACCTAACATATGATAAGAATCTGGCGTTGTTATGTAATCTAAATCCATCCTCCTTTGGATGAGAGGGCGGAGCATGAAATTACCAGCTAATGCTATGTAGCTCAGTTAGCATGAAACCTGCTCGTCGGCGCTCCGGAACATCCAAATAAAATCCGAAACTGGAGCCTTATTTGTACAGTGACCTCACAGCAGCCATGTTATTGGTCACATGATGTCATCAATAAAGGCTCCAACAGCACAAACACACGTCCAGCTCAACCTAGCAGCTACAGCCACCTGTGTCTCTATCCACCTGTCAGAGGCCACGCCCCCTAACAATGCAGACTTAATATAATGTAAACATAGGCGACTTTTAAAAACATGCTCCTCCGTACAGGTGTCACGTGGGAGGACCAATCAGTGTGTATCAGGCTGTAAACATGCTTATCTCTGCTGGACTCACTGCTGCCTCTGCTGGACGGCACAGGAACTGCAGGTTTTATTTTTCAGCTGTTTGGAAAAAGGTGCAGGTGAATCTTTTTACAAAACGTGCACATGAACCATGTAAACCTGAAACCAGGAAATGTTTGGTGTTCCTACTTTTTTGTCATTTCTAGCAGAAACGAATGATGGGTGAGTCAGTAATGAGCTCTGATGTCTTTCCCCCACAGCATCATTAAACTCTGGTTTACAAACCTGTTGCTGCTCGAGTTTGAGCTGGTTTCAGTGAAACCCGAGCATCGTGCCGCTCGGACCCGCCCTCTCTGATAACTTAAAGTAAATACAGGCGGGTTTGTCTGGGCAAACGGGCGGGACCGCACGGCTCCGTCTGTCAGACTGACCGGGCGTCACGTGTGTGCTTTTGTTCTTGTATGGCTTCACGTGTGACGCATTCTTCATGTCTGTCTCTTCCTTTCCTTCTCTCTCTCCATCCACTCCCTCCCTCCCATCATCCCGCCCACTCCGTCTCTGTGCAGGTGGTACTACGGGAACATAAACCGTGGGAAAGCGGAGAAGCTGCTGCTCGCCTCCCAAAACAAAGATGGCGCCTTCCTGGTTCGCATCAGTGAGAGTCACAGTGACGAGTACACTATCTCTGGTGAGTGAGCACTTCGTGGTGACCTCTGACCTCTTACAGACAAACTGCCTGATGTATAAAAAGTTACAGTTGGAGGAGAAGACGCCACGAGTACACAGCAGTCTGCCTTTAAAGGAAACTCGTGGGCGTCGACATGATTCTGGCCTGAGGACGCCACAGCCGGGGTCATTGGCCGGGCTGCGGACAGGAAAACAACAACCAATCATCTCCCAGTCTCAGTCAGATCCTCCCAGTAAAAGAGCCACGTTATTGTTGAAAACACAGACCAAACCAAACTGAACCATCTCACCGTAAAGTGACCCAACCAAGCTTCTTCCCTCAGAAACGCGTCCGTCAGAGGCCAGCAGAGAGTCGGCGAAGGTCTCCGTTTAAAGTACTTTCTAACACTCGAGGATTAAAAATGTAAAAGACTGGTTGGAACAGAGCTGATTTAAGCAGCTGCTGCAGGACTTTAATAACGTTTAATTTATTCACATTTATCAGTCCAGACCTGCCTCACACTCATTTATAACTGTGTAATAAGCAAGCTATCTGTAAGTTTCAGTGTTGAGCTGTTTTAGCCATCAGACCAGGTGGAAGCTGCTGCATGTCTCCTCCTCCGCTCCTGTCGTGTTCCCCATCCATCACCTCCTCCTGCCCTCCTCAGCACTGCTGTCAGTGAAGGTCTGCAGCCAGCTGTGATTGGTTGGTTCCTCAGTATGAGGTCATTCCTCGAACCGCTTTTATCGCATTACGATGAAGGCAGATGTTTTTTACTTGCAGCTGATTGTTTTGTGTCTGAATGGAGACTGATGAGAGTTCCACACACGATGGCCTGGTTAAGACCAGTAGGCAGAGGTCAGGTGTGTTCAGGGGCATTTAAATCCCAGTAGTTTGGTAACAGAGCTGATATGAGGGCCGGGTTGGCTCTGAATGCCAGTCAGGGACCGGTCTGGGACTAATCTGGGACCGGTCTGGGACTGGTCTGGCACTAATCAGGGACCGGTCTGGGACTAATCAGGGACCGGTCTGGGACTGGTCTGGGACTAATCAGGGGCCGGTCTGGGACTAATCAGGGACCGGTCTGGGACTGGTCTGGGACTAATCAGGGGCCGGTCTGGGACCGGTCTGGGACTGGTCTGGGACTAATCAGGGGCCGGTCTGGGACTGGTCTGGGACTAATCAGGGACCGGTCTGGGACTAATCAGGGACCGGTCTGGGACTGGTCTGGGACTAATCAGGGGCCGGTCTGGGACTAATCAGGGGCCGGTCTGGGACCGGTCTGGGACTAATCAGGGGCCGGTCTGGGACCGGTCTGGCACTAATCAGGGACCGGTCTGGGACCGGTCTGGCACTAATCAGGGGCCGGTCTGGGACTGGTCTGGGACTAATCAGGGACCGGTCTGGGATTGGTCTGGGACTAATCAGGGGCTGGTCTGGGACCGGTCTGGGACTGGTCTGGCACTAATCAGGGGCCGGTCTGGGACTGTGCTCGGCACAGGTGTGCACTGTGTCTGTCTGATAGATTCCATGTGTCTTCCTCAAACATGAAGGTTAGCCATGGAGTTAGGTCAACAACACAGCTTTTAGTACAGGCGTGAGCAGTCACATGTTAAAAATCATTAATATGCCAAAAATGTGACATGCAGACACATCAGGTTATAGCAGAACTAGGACGGGTCACAAAACAAGCGCTCTGCTGTAACACAAGCACATGACTGTTGGTAACATTCTCTGTCAGATATTCCTATAAATCAGCAGCATGTCATCCTCCTTTCAGACAAATGAAACAGACGTATTATCGTATTTGTTACTCTGTGCTCGTCCACGCTCTGCTCGACTGATTTTTTTATTGTTAAGCTGTGTGACGCCGTCTTTTCCATAAGGCAGAAGTGGAATTTCTAGAAGCAGGTAAACATGTCTGCTGTATTCACTGTGTGAGTCTGACAGTGTCACACGTCTGCTGTGTGATGTGTGGATGTTTTGGGTGTGCAGAGGTCCACTCGCCGGACCGGTCTGACAGCAAAGGGACTCTTTGTGTGTCTGCTGTTCCTTTGTTTGCTTTTCAGCCACCTTAATGAAAGGTGGATGATGTCACTTTAGACTCCGCCCCCAGCTCAGCTGTCCCAGGCAGGGCCATGACCCACAGTGGCTTAAAGTAAACATAAAACGATTAATGTTACAGTCAGAGTTTTTACTTGTATGAAATAAATTAGATTGTGTTTGCTTTATTCTGATTGGACACGAGGAGCCAGGTAGACTCTCACCTTTCCAGCTGGAACACTAAGCTGATGTGTCGGCTCCTAAAACTCTGAAGAAACAACATGAAAAAACAACGTGGGCCCGTTCTCCTTCTCTTACTTCCTGTCTTATAAGTCACATGTTCGTACTGAGCACGAGCAGTTTCAGAGCTCAGTGTATGTTTAGTAACCGCTGTGAACCCTGCGGCGCAGACTGCAGCCGTCCTCTTCCCATCATCCACACTTCCTTTAGGTTATACGTCCATTAGAAAACACTGCATACATTTCTGTGCAGCTGACAGCAGGTACATGTCTGTGAAGCCCAACTAATATTAAAGATGACACATACACACTCACAGATCAGCAGAACCAGTTTAGTGGACAGAGACTGGTGTATGACTGCGCAGTAACCGCTGATTCTTGTGCCGGAGCTCAGAGATGCTGTTCCTGCTCCGCTCTGTGGGTTTAATGTCACAGGTGTGTCAGCAAACCCGGAACGCTAACGTCCGGTCTGTGGAAAACACTCTGGAAGCACTGAGGAGCGGCAGGAAAGGGTTACCCCTTTAACTGGAACACCACTACTTCACAGCCTGTTTATGGAGTGGTGAGACAGTTCTTCATGTAAAGAAGGATTATTTTGGACTGTGACTGATGCACAGCTCTTCTGTTAGAGTCCAGAGGTAAAATAGGAAGCTGCGAGTAAACAGAGTAGTTCAGCTTTAGCAGCTCATTGGTTGTTTCTGTGATGTGCATGAGCTCGCTGCGCTCTCAGAGCCACAGCAGCTCTCTAATCAGGATTAGGTGCTGGAGGATTTCTGGGATTTGTGGCCTTGAAGTTATTGTTACTGCGTCCTCCAGCTCGGCTCTTTCTTCTCTGTCTCCACATCTGCAGCTTTTCCTCTCCATCCTCTACCTTTCCCCCCCCGCCCCCCTTCAAGGTCCTTTCGGTCCCAGGGGAACGATGCTGCAGTTAGATGCTCAGTTTTCACTGTGCTAGTCTTGCTGAAATATGCATCATCAGGGCTCTGCACACAGCAGAGTGGAGCACAGCAAAGCTCAGTCACACATATAAAAACGTGTTCATCTTCCTGGATGCCAGTACATGTAACACTGCTGCATATGTGTGCATGTGCAGCCAGTGCTGCAGAGCATGTCCACAGTTTCATAACAGTGAAAATCAGGAGGGTTTGAGTATTAAAAACGATCCTGTATCATTAACCTGTTTTTCATGTTTAATTATGACTCCATATATATATTACACTGGAGGAAGCAGAAAGCTTAACTGGCGAGCATGAATGAAGGTAACTGTGTGTCTTCCTGGAGTCTGATGCTGTGGTCGAGCTCGTGTGCCGACATCCCCCCTGAGCGAGTCCTGGTGAGCCCTGAAAGCTGCATGTTTGGCCTCACGGCTGATGCAAAAATATCTGCAGAGATCACCGACTGTGCTCAACCTTTCCCCTTCAGGTTACTCTGCTGCACGTGCTCAGATGGCCATCGTCAGAGCCTCGTTAATGTCTGTTTCCTTCCACCAATCAAACATGGCGCTCATCACGTTACGTTAAGCAGTACTTACACTTTTCTTTTTCTTTTTTTTTTTTTTTTTTGCCTGTCCTGTTTGGCTCTTTTGCATCAGAATTGTTGTCTAAAGGCAAAGAAAGATGCCCAACGGATTTACTTTACCAAACTGACCATCCCAGCCTTGCCGTAATGGTCCATTTGATTCACCTTTTATTGTTTATTTTATTTTCACTTACTGAATACGGGACAGACTTGACTGGGGGAAAGAAGGGGAGAAAGAAAGAGGGAAAGAGAAACAGCTGAGAAGAGGGACGGGGGAGAAGGGCAAAAGACAAAAACCAACAGAACGGGCAGAGAAAAAAAAAAATGCATATATCAATCACCTGGATCACCTGCTGAGAAAGAAAAAAGAAAACAAGCAGAAGAGAACAAGAGTAATAGAATAAACAACATCACAATGATATATGGGAATATGACAGTAAATACTAAATATTAAACATTATTGTGCAGCACATAAGATCAACAGAACACAGTGTGCTTTGAGGTAGGAGCCAAAAAGGGTTAGTTTGTGGGTGTGATCACCCGTGTGTACACCTGTGAGCATGGACGCGCTTGTTTTTTGTTTTTTAAAAGGTTCCTTCATGTAATAATCTGCTAGAGGGTGTGGGGGGGCCACAGCCCCGTCCTCCAGGGCGTGAAGCAGGTGTGGAGGAGATCAAAACTCCAGACATCCAGAGGCCCCCAGAACACAAGAGACCAAGGAAGACCAACAGAGGGGCAGCCGCGCCACTGTCCCAGAAAGAGCTGAGGAGAGTCCCAGATGAGGGCTCACTCAGCAGCCGCGGAGCAGAAGCCAGGGGGAGTTGCAGTGACGCGCCCGTGAGCTCCGCCGGCAGCCAGCTGTGCCTGAGTGACCGAGCCCCAGGCCGAGAGGCCGGGGGCACCCCACCTCCGAAGTGGCCCGAGCGAGCCCCAGGCTCCAGGCCCCGATAAGCCGCCGCCAAGGAGTGAGCCGGTGTGTACCTGGACGCCCATCCCCGGACACAAAGAACCACCAACGCACCGATGTCTGAGGGGGTCCGCCACTGGCAGGGGAAGTGGTGGTAGGGGGAGATAGGCCTCCAAACCTTGGAGGGCCTGAGATGTCCCCAGAGAGGTGGCGCCTGATACCCAACCTGACATATAGACACAGACATACAGGCACACACAGACACAAACATCCATTCCCACCCTCATGCTCTCATATGCACTTACTCCACACTCAACCAACGTGGAGACAGACATAAAGAGACGCTGTACACACGATCACACTCCCCAAGCGTACTCTACAAACCGGGTCTAGGTGCCCTTGCCCCTGGAGGGGGGAACTGCACCCAGACCCAGGTGGTGTTACCCTTTTCCCTGCGGTGGGGGGAGGCAGACCGCCCCGACTCCGCAGCAGCAGGAAGGCCCCACACTCCAGACCGCAGTCGGACGGCCAACTCCTCCTCCTAGCCCCCCTGCTCCAGCAGGTCGCAGAGAACGGGGGTGGGAGAAGACTCCAAACCTCCCTCCACCCGCTCATTGTAGTGTTGATGCATGTGTGTTCTAAGGTGCATTTAAAACCCAGGAGGGCTTGGAGCTACCTGCCAGAGAGCAGTACTTACACCTGACGGCACACAGCTCAAACCTTCCTGACCCTCGACCTCATCACTGCTATCAGCTGATTCTTTGGGGGTAGAAGGCGGGACATCTGCCATATTTCCTGAATCGGCACATCCTGTGAGTGACGCGTGTCTCTGTCTGTTAAATGAAGGAGTCTGTGAGGAATAATCGATCCCTGTGAGGAGCTCCTGTGCTCAGGAGAAACAGTGAAGGCTCCAGGCAGCTCATCACTTCATGCTTTTCACCTCACTGTTTTATGGGCTGGTTTTGAACTGTGCAGGTACAGCTGACTTTACATGTCATAGCCTGCTGTTACCTGTGGATGAGTCGACCGTCTGAAGCTTGAAGAGGCTCTTCAGCCGTCGTTCATACAGGATCAAATGTATAAAAGAATAAGTCCAGTAGGCCTCTTTAGTCAGACCCTGTGTTTGCAGGTTTTATTATTCGGACCAACAGCGCTGCCTCTAAATGCCAGAAACTCGTCTTTGCCTCACAGTAAATTTACTCCCATCGTGAGTGCAGTTAAAGCACCCAGGATCTCTTCTATGTCCCATTGGTCTCGGAGTATAAGTAAAAACCTGATGATATAACCACATTAAGCTCCTCCCTCTGTGTTACAGCTCGGAGCGAGGGGAAAGTGCTCCACTTCCGGGTCCAGCGCTCCTCCATCGGAGCGTACCTCATCTCGGATAAGATCTCTTTCGCCACACTGGGAGAGCTCATCGCCTACTACCAGAAGAACTCTCGCAGCCTCGGCGTGCTGCTGGAGGAGCCATGCGCCCAGCAGGTAGGACTCTGAAACAAAAGCTTTTAGCTTCTCCTTGTGCCGGCTCCGACCTGCTGCGGGCAGGTCACCGTCGTTTACCTCGCAGGCTGAAACCTGATGGGCTTCGTTCTTGTTGAAGCTACAGCACATTTGTATTTTTCACACGTCGCTGCTACGAGGCTCCGCTTTACTTCTTTAAGTTACAGTCTTTATCTGACGCGATGACGAGGACGCGGACCAAAAACTGCTTTTAGTCGGAGAGCGAGCTTCGACCTGAAAAACGTAAACATGCTCAATCCTGGCCGTCCAGCTGTGGACGTTACATTTCTCTGTAACGTCTGTGTGGACAGAGCAGCTGATTGATAGCTGATACCTGCTCGCCACAGCATCCTCTGTCTGAAACCAGCAGCTCCTCCCCGTCTGATTGGCCCTTACATTTATGAAGATCCACCAGTGGAGCAGGTTCACTGTAACGACTGAGTTCACAACAATAGAAGTACACAAACATGAGCAGACTTCCAGCAGTCTGTATTCACGCCGTGCTGCATGAATATGTGTTAATGCTGAAAGTGTTTGTACGCACACGTCTGAGACTCATCAACTGTATAGAATTATAACATCATTATATGTAATCAATATAGTAAATGTAATGATGTTATTATTATATTTACCAAAAACAGTAATAATATTAAAATAAAGGCCCAAGTAACAGGATGACAGACTGTATATAAACGATGGCCATCTTCCACCTTGGTTTTTTTAAATCTAGTTAGTAATGGTTTATATCTGCGTCATGTTCACACACGCTGTTACTGAAATGTTCGACACTAGACGCGCCGAGGCTTCGTTTTGACCTCATCACTCCCTGCAGCAGGTGTATTCATCGAGCAGTGAGGCTCAGGCTGTGGGGCAAAAACAAAGGGATCACATGACCGTGTAGACCAGGGGTGGCAACTCCAGGCCTGAAGGGCCGGCGTCCTGAAGGGCCGGCGTCCTGCAGGGCCGGCGTCCTGCAGGGCCGGCGTCCTGCAGGGCCGGCGTCCTGAAGGGCCGGCGTCCTGAAGGGCCGGCGTCCTGCAGGGCCGGCGTCCTGCAGGTTTTAGATCTGGGTCAGCACACCTGAATCACGTGATTAGTTCGTTACCAGGCTTCTGGACAACTTCAGACATGTTGAGGAGGTCAGACATTTAAATCAGCTGTGATGGATCACATCTAAAACCTGCAGGACGCCGGCCCTCGAGGCTTGGAGTTGCCCACCCCTGATGTGTAACTGTGAGCCGCTGAGGACGCCACAGAAATGAGTGTAAAACGCAATCACACCATACCACGTTGCTTAGCAACATGTATTTTCCCCACACATGTTGATACCTGCTGTAACACGAGCCAGGCGACCTGTATGTGACCGATAAACACACTGGAGGCTGTGGCCACATAAAAAGATGAGTATTTAGTGCCAGAGGAACAGGTCACGATGTTGAGCGGGGCCACAGTGGAACCTGTGACCGTGCAGGGAGGGGAGCTGAACTGAGGGCCCACAGTGACCCAACCCCACCAACCAGTGACGCTAAAGAAAAAAGGATTTATTTTTAACATTAAAACCATTCCTCTATTGTTCTGTGTATTAACAGCAAGTCAAAGTCAAGTAATTACATCATCAAACATCTGCATCTAAGACCTCTGGAAGGGTCCGCAAAGATGGTCACGGCCAACATGACATCGTGCATTGGCTGCGTGAATGAGTAGCGTGATGCATGACCCGCAGGATGAGCTCTTCCTGCTTCTTGGAATCACAGGAATGCAGTCGCTGTGTTTTCTGTAGTCTCACCACAAACTGGTTTTTACTTTCATTTTAAACTTGAATGTTTAACCAACTCCCACAAGCACACCTGATTGGTGTGGCGTTACTTTTGTGCCACTGTTCTGAGCGCACGTAAAACAAATGTGCAAGTGTTGCATTTTGAGCGAAGAAAAGCTCAATTTGAGTGAAGAAAATTCATTCCTGCGTGCAAAACATGTGTTTCAGTGTTTGCTATTACACACACAGACACACACACACACACACACAGACACACACACACACACACACACACAGACAGACACACAGGTCTGATTGGCTGTTCTGGTCTCCAATCAGCTCGAAATGAGGAAATGCAATATCCCAGAATCCATTTTGTCCAAAAGTCAAACGAGGCAGTGGCGGAGGAGCACGGAGTAGCGATTTGTTTATCGCCCACTTTGCGCCAGAAAGAGCATCCAAGTCTGTGATTGGCTGGTTTTGTGGCACAAATATAACTGTGTAGGGGAGGGGGGGGGTCACGTGGCCGAGCATTAAGATGGCAGCTTAGCGAGGTCGCTCTCAGGACAGTGTACAAACTTTCTATAAAAAACCCTTGCATATGCTGTTAGTGTGGTCTGGAATATACGGCACTGACATGTCAAAAGCTTCATCTGTGAAACAGTGTGACATCTTTACCCGAAGACGTAAGACAGGCGCTACACCATCAACGTCCGACACAGATGCTAACATGGCTAGCATAGCCGAGGTTTTGGATGAACTCAAATCACTCCGGTCGGATTTTGGAGCCAAGTTGGACAGCATCGATATCAAGTCAAAGTCAAAGTCAAAGTCAACTTTATTGTCAATTCTGCCACATGTACAGGACATACAGAGAATAGAAACTTCGTTACTCTCAATCCCTAGATAAAATAGAAAATGAACATTTAAATATAAGAGTGATTAAAAATGCAAGTAAAATATTTTAAAGTAAAAAAATTAAATAAATATAATACAATTTTACATATAACAAGAAAGCTATACAATATACAATATAAGGGTAAATGACATTGAGTGCAAACCAGGCAGAGTAGTGCAAATAGGCAAATAGTGCAAATGGAGATTTGGTAATGTACGGTATGAGATAGTGTAACACAAAGTCTTATGAGGTAATGGCAGTTCAATGCTCCACAAAGTGACTGGTAACTGGTGCAGGCCAGTGAGTGAGTCAGAGAGTGTGTGTGTGTGTGTGTGTGTGACAGAGTTCAGTGAGACCGTGGAGGAGAAGAGGGGAGAGGGGGCAGAATCGGGAGGGAGTTAAGCTTCCTGACAGCCTGATGGATGAAGCTGTCCTTCAGCCTGCTGGTCCTGGCCTGGAGACTCCGCAGTCTCCTCCCCGACGGCAGCAGCTTGAAGAAGCTTTGCATTGGGTGCGTGGGATCAGCCGCTATGCAAAGGGCTTTATTAGTGAGACGGGTGCTGTAAATGTCCTGGAGGGAGGGGAGAGAGACACCAATGATCCTCTCTGCAGCTCTCACTATGCGTTGGAGGGTTCTATGACAGGACGCATTGCAGGCTCCAAACCACACAGTGATGCAGCTCGACAGGATGCTCTCGATGGTGCCTCTGTAGAAAGTGTGCATGATGGGGGCTGGTGCTCCTGCTCTTCTTAGTTTGCGGAGAAAGAAGAGACGCTGCTGTGATTTCTTGGCCAGTGCTGTGGTGTTGTACGTCCAGGAGAGATCCTCTGTGATGTGCACACCCAAGAACTTGGTGCTGCTCACTCTCTCCACAGACGCTCCGTCAATGGTCAGAGGAGCATGTTGGGTGTGCATTCTCCTGAAGTCCACAACAATCTCCTTCGTCTTCTCCACATTCAGAGAGAGATTGTTGTCAGCACACCACTTGGCCAGGCGTCTCACCTCACTTCTGTAGTCGGTCTCATCCCTGTTGCTAATGAGACCCACCACCGTTGTGTCATCCTCAAACTTGATGAAGAGGTTGGAGCTGTATGATGGAGTGCAGTCATGGGTCAGCAGAGTGAAGAGGAGGGGGCTCAGCACACATCCCTGCGGGGCCCCCGTGTTTAAAATGATGGTGCTGGATGTGTTACTGCCGACCCGTACTGTTTGAGGTCTTCCGGTGAGGAAATCCAACAGCCAGTTGCACAGTGAGGTGTTGAGCCCCAGCTGGACCAGTTTTTGAGTGAGCTGTTGGGGGATTATAGTATATAATATTATATATAAGACTGACTGGGATGGCGAGCGCAGTGACTGCACTGGAGGGTAAAGTCTCGGAGGTAAAGCAAGACATATTGAACCAGGGGGCTCATATCGAAGAGGCCGAAGCCCGCATTGCCGAAGTTGAAAGCACACTTGAGAAAACAGAAACGTCACTGAACTCGGCTATCAAACGAATCGCACTTCTTGAAGCCAAAACAGATGATTTGGAAAACCGCGGACGACGAAAGAACCTGCGCATCTTCGGCATAAAAGAGGGAGCAGAGGGGCAACAATCACTCTTCGACTTTATTAACATCATGCTACCTAAGTGGCTGGGGCTAGCGCCCGACAAGTCATTCACACTGGAGCGAGTCCATCGCACGCTTGCCTCCGGGAAACCAAACCAGAGCAGAGCGGTGCTTATTCGTTTCTTAAAATTCCAAGAGAAGGAACTGGTATATCGGGAAGCAAGAAAACAACAAATTACACATGATGGGGCCAAGATCACATTTGCACAGGATCTGTCTGCGGAGACGGTTCGGATCCGACGGGGATTTCACCCGGTTGTCAAACTGTTTATTGATATCAATGCCTTCCGTGGATTCCAGCACAACCCATGCAGACTCAGAATCCTGTACGGTGGGAAGATCCACCTCTTCTCAACACCTCAAGAAGCCGAAAAATTCTACAAGAATCTGCCGAAGGAAACAGCAGAGGATGCTCATCACCAGTGAGTTGGTTAAACAGCAGGTTAACCATTAAGACACTCCATAAGACTGCCTCTGCTTCAACATAACCGACCAGTAATTGAGTCACTGATAAGAGACAGATAAAATTTTGAGTTCGAAGTTATGTGGGACTTATGTTACCATAACTGGGCGTTTTTAAGCGCATATTCGTTCTAAGTTTGATTGCAATCGTTTTTGGGTAGTAGATTAACAGCTGAACCTCACCTGAGTCTTTTTTGTTTTGTTTTGTTTTGTCCTACCAAGGGTAAACTTTGCTTTATTGTGGGGGAAGAATCCGTATCATTGTATGGTTAGTGTACACTGTCTGATTTATGGGGTTTTGGAGAGGTCGCGTTGACTAGTTCCTCCTCAGTGATGTGGATTAACGCCCTCCAAATAATTTGTTCAAGGGAGGGGGGAGACATTTCCAACAAGGAAATGCAAATGTTCAATCAGAAATTGTTTACAAGTTCTTTATCTGGTATGTGTGAGTGTGTGAATGTATGTGCAAACCTGCTTCTTCAATTTTCCCTTTACTTTGTTTATTTAAGTGAACAGTCTGACAATATTTTATGGAGAGGACAACTAAAGAGAACATTTTGAAGGTTAACATTACGACCTGGAACGTTAGGGGGATACGGAAGTTAGCTAAACTGAAACAAGTATTAAACCGACTAAAACATTTTAACTCTAGGATTATTTTCCTACAGGAATCTCATCTTACTGCATCAGAGATACATTTATTAACCAAAAGATGGCAGGGTCAGGTATATTTCTCTTCTTTTACTAGACATGCCAGAGGAGTCATTACTCTTATACATAAGTCAATCCCATTTCAAACTACGAGGGTGATTACAGATCCAAACGGGAGATATGTAATTGTGCAGGGCCGTATCTCCATGTTAGAAATAAACCTGATAAATATCTATGACCCCAACGAGGATAACCCATCCTTCTATGAAAATCTATTTCTCACAATATCAACCTTGGAGGGCCTTTATATCATAGGAGGGGACTTCAATTGCGCCCTGGACCCTAACCTGGATAGGTCGTCTCAAACTGACACTACTCATACCCAGACTAGAAAAATACTTTTTAACTATATGAAAGATTTGAGATTAAATGAGGTCTGGAGAACAAGGAATCCAAATAACAGGGAATTTTCATGTTATTCTAGCTCGTATCAAAGTCATTCGCGGATAGACTACTTTCTTATCTCTACAGAGTTATTACCTTGTGTTGAGAACTGTTGGTATAACAGTATTGTGATTAGTGATCACGCAGCAGTATGTCTATCAGTTAGATTGGGCGAAGTTGATCAAGGTGTAAAGCGATGGAGGATGCAAACATTTTTGTTAAAGGACCCATCATTTGTCAAATTTATAGAAACTTGCATTGATCAATATTTTCAAATAAATAAAGATGAAACCACAGCTAGTATTAGGTGGGAAGCATTTAAAGCTTACATAAGAGGGGAAATTATAAGCTACAGTAGCAACAAGAGTAAGCAATATAACCAAGAATTAAAATCATTAGAAAGGCAAATTAAATCTAATGAAACAGAATTTTACCAGAGCAATGATCCCACTAAACTAAACAATCTGACTATTCTAAGAGCCAGGTATGATAAATTAACAGCAGAGAAAGTGGCAAAAAGTTTAATGTGGACCAAACAATTATTTTATGACCAAGGAGAGAAGGCAGGAAAATTATTGGCCTGGAGGATAAAAAAGATGCAAGCAGAAAAGGCCATCACCCACATAAAGTCCAAATCGGGTATTATAACAACAGACCCTTTAAAAATAAATGAAAATTTCAGAGAGTTTTATCAATCTTTATACCAATCTGAATATACGGGAAACAGAGAAACACAAGATGCATTTCTTGATCAGTTAAAATTTCAAACCCTCTCAGAAGAGGATAAAACAGCCCTTGATAGTCATTTAACAATAAAAGACCTGTCAGAAGCCATAGACGACCTGAATAGCGGTAAAACGCCTGGTCCTGATGGACTTCCAATGGAATTCTATAAAACATTTAAAAATAAATTAATACTGCCACTTCTTAACATGTATGAGGAGTCATATAAGTCCGGAATACTCCCAGACTCACTGAGATTAGCTACAATAACCCTTTTATTGAAGCCAAATAAGCCTCCGACTGAATGCTCCTCTTATAGGGGAATTAGTCTTATGGGATGTGATACGAAGATTTTGTGTAAAGCACTCTCTAGAAGACTAGATAAATGTGTGCCTAATTTGGTAACAGACGATCAACAAGGTTTTGTTAAAACGAGACAAGGCTATCATAATATAAGACGTGTCCTCAATGTACTTTATGAGAAAAACAATAGGGAGGACACTGCGCTGCTATCACTAGATGCGTGCAAAGCCTTCGATAGAATAGAATGGAATTATCTCTTACAAGTGCTCCCCAGATATGGACTAGGTGAAACATTCCTGAAATGGATCCGATTATTGTATACACATCCAACAGCACAAGTTTTAACTAATAATAACGTATCAAAACCCTTTAATTTACAGCGATCAACCAGGCAGGGCTGCCCTCTGTCACCAATTCTCTTTGTGTTAGCAATAGAACCTCTGGCCATAGCTGTGAGAGCAAATGCAGGAATATCAGGGACAAGAATTGGAGGAAGAGACCATCTAATTTCTTTATTTGCAGATGATATTATATTTTTTTTGACTAATCTGAAAGATAGTATCCCTAATTTAGTAACATTAATAAAAACATTTGGAGAATTTTCAGGATACAAAATTAACAATTCTAAATCAGAATTAATGTTTCTTAATGAGGAAGAAAGAAGAAGCCCTGTGGTGGCCACCCCATTTAAGACAACTACAACAGGCTTTAAATATTTAGGCATTAGGATCACTCCAAGCCTCAAGGACATAACCTCAATAAATTATGATCCCCTTGTAGGAGAGGTCACGGAAATGCTAAACCGTTGGACAAACCTGCCTGTATCTATGATAGGCCGGATAAATATCCTAAAAATGACAATTTTACCCAAATTTTTATATTACTTCCAAACACTTCCGTTGCCTCTACCAACTTCATTTTTTGACAGTTTAAACAAACTATTTAACCAATTTATTTGGAATAATAAGAAGGCAAGGCTCCGCTTACAACTACTTTACTTGCCCTATGAAAGAGGAGGTCTCCAAGTCCCCAACCTCAGATGGTATTATATGGCTGCCCAACTAACATCAGCCACCCATTATTTCTGCCCAACAACACCTCCAGCCTGGGTTGACATCGAGCAAAAATCTGTTCCAGATCTTCCCTTACACACTTTTCTATATTCTTCAGACACTAAGATATTAAAAAAAACTACAAGGAACCCTTTCTTGAAAAATACAATTATAATTTGGCATGCAGCTCATAAATATGTGGGCGATCCTCCATCGCTTTCGCAATTTACCCCTATTTGGGGAAATGAAAAGTTCACGCCTGGTAAAAGTGATGGGGGATTTAAAATATGGAAAAATAAAGGCATTCAAAAAATTAAAGACCTATATGCAGATGGCATACTGCTCACATTTGATCAGTTGTGTAAAAAATATTTAATACCCCCAAAGCATTTTTTTAAATATTTACAATTGAAAAACTATTTGTCATCAAAACTGCAAAGGATTGCTGAACTTCCACCATTGACAAAAATAGAGGAGGTATGTGTTAAGAACACAAAAGGGAAAGGTTTTCTCTCTATATATTATAATTTACTGGTGCTTTCCTCCAAAGACTCAGCAGCAGATAAACTGGATGCTTGGAGAAGGGAGATCCAAGAGGACATAGATGAAAATGACTGGAACCAGGCCTGCTTAAAAGCACAAAAACAAACAATAAACACACGCTTTAAACTACTGCAATATAAATGGCTCATGAGAACCTATATAACACCTGTCAAGCTTCATCATATGTCCAATGATATTCCGGACATCTGTACTAAATGTCTAGTTGAAAAAGGAACTCTTCTTCATTGTCTATGGGAGTGTCCTAAAATCCAGGACTTTTGGAAAGATGTTATCAAATATCTGTCTGAAGTGTTTAAGGTAAAAATCCCTTTAATAGGAAAACTCTGTGTACTTGGAATATATCCAAGGGAATTTAAGCAATCGGGGAAAAAAACTAAATTACTGGACTACGGACTACTTCAAGCCAGAAGAGCCATTGCGCTATGTTGGAAGAGTATGGATGCTCCCTCCATGGGACTCTGGAAGAAGGAAATTGCAATCTCTCTAGGCCTGGAAAGACTGACATATATTGCCAAGGGCAAACAATGGGACTTTGTGAATATGTGGAAGCCATATATGACTATTTTAGGGAGTGAAGGTGAAGGACATTTATGAACAAAAAGGAAAAGAAGAAGGAAAGGAGGGGAGAATCTTGTCTATCCTAACCCATTGTATTTTTGTATTGCTGTGAGAACTATGCTCATTTCTACATTTGAATGTGATGTAGGCAGGTTTGATGTATGGATGGATGTGTGAATGTGAGGGTGTTCAACATTTGTTTGTATTGTACTATAAAAAATTTCAATAAAAATATATGGAAAAAAAAACTGTGTAGAGAAGAGTTGAGCGCGCACGGGCTGAAATGTTGAGAGCGCAAGCGACACATTGCGAGCGAGCGAAAGAGCAAAAACTGAGTGAGAGGGGCTGCTGGTGTGTGTGTGTGTGTGTGTGTGTGTGTGTGTGTGTGTGTGTAATAGCAAACACTGAAACACATGTTTGGCGCGCAGCAATGGATTTTGTTCACTCAAATTCAGCTTTTCTTCGCTTAAAATAAATTTCTGCTCAAAATGCAACGCTTCCACCTGCACATTTGTCGTGCGCTCAGAATAGTGGCACAAAAACAACGCCACAGATTGGTTGTTCCAGAAGCTCAGAGCTGAAAGCGGCTGGAGCGGTCCTCCTGACCTCTGACCTCTGAACTATAGTGCCTCATGTTACCGTTGGCTCCTCCGGCCCCTAACTCACACTTTGACAGTAAAGACGTTCCATAGACAAAACATGTTTGAAGTGTCATAAACAAAGTAAAGTATGTGGAAGAGTTTCAGAATAAAAGCATGCAGCAGTGTAATTATGTCATCTGTGAGCTGCAGTCTGTCTTCATGCCTCCTCAGTCTGGCGGGAGGCGATGGAGCGGAGCGCGCCAACGTTTCAGACCGCCACCGACCCCTCCTCCCCTCCCTGATGACATCAGCTGCTTCTGAGGTCTTGGCTCAGGTTAAATCGAAGCTCTGAAACAGATGCAGTGCAGACACAGGCGCCCCCTGCAGGCAGCAGGAGTCTCTGCAGCACTTTAAATCCGATGTGTTGTCTTCATTTGTTTAATGAACAGCAGATGGGACCAATGACTGACTATTAACAGCTTGGAGACCAAACCTTCATCCTGATTCTGAGCAGCACAACATCTCCTCACATTTGTGTCTTTACTTTTTAAATTCTCATAGGAGTAAAACCAGCCACCTCATTGGTCACTGAATAACTGTGGTCCACAAAAACACTTCAGTGTAGACACTGCTGCTTATTACTGGTCCATAAATGATTACCTTTACAGTCCAATACTATCAACAACATGATTATAGCACAGTGAGGAAGCCTGAACGGGCCATCACAATCTCACCGTTTTCAAAATGCTGCCTGAAAAAGCAAACCCAGGAGTTAAAGAGGAGTTGGAGGAGATTAGGAAATCACTTAATTTCATGTCTGATGAACTGAGAAAAGTGGCTAAACAACTAATATGCTACATGACCTATTGGATGAGATAAAACAACTAAAAAACTTGATAAAGGAGAAGGACAAGAAAACAGACAACTTGGAACAAAACACAAGAATGGATGACTTAGTCATAAGTGGACCGGAGATGCAACACCGAACCTCCGCCAGAGTAACGGCTGGCGGAGGTAAAGACGGTGAAGATGCCCCGGCAGAGGAGCTGCAAACGCTTGAACAGCCAGTGATAAAATTCCTTCAAACGAAGAATGTACGTATTCAGAGCCATCATATCGCAGCATGCCACACGCTCCCCAGAAAGACAGTAAAATGAAGCCAGCAATTATTCTTCGGTTTGTGAGTCGCAAAACAAAGATTGAGTTAAGCTAAAGGGGACCGGTGTGTATTTAAATGAACATTTAATGAAAAAGGCTGCTGAAAGACAGGCCACACGCTGAGAAAACGAACTTCAAAACGTTTAACGATGCAGAGCACAACACGCACGACCCTGAAAGTAACACCGACCCCGATAACCAAGAACAACAATAACACTTGTTCTATACACACGACCAATTCAGTATGAATGTTAAAATGGAAAATGCATCGGTCACACATTTCAACAGTAGAAGCCTGTATAAAAATTTACTCTAAAATTACAGAATGTTTAAGTAAGTTAAAGTTTAATATAATTTCAATATCAGAAACAATGAGAAAGTTAGTGAAATGAAAAGATATGAATTATTTACAATGAACAGGGTGAATAAAAAGGAGGCGTTGTCGCTTTATATGCAGATAAAGTTCTGATTGAATGCATGTCAAGCACCACAGATGACGTATTGGAATGTGTTGAAATCCATGTTGGAAAAGCTGACGATATAATTATAAGTTGCATTTATAGGACACCAGGATCATGCTTTGACACATTCAATGAAAAACTTGCTGCTATGTTTAGCAACCTAAATGATAAAGAAGTGCAAATAATTTGTGGTGATTTTAATATCGATTTGCTG